>NW_027461865.1:300000-452500 GCF_050947455.1 Rhinoderma darwinii
AGGCGTCTGGTCTGGGGTCTGTATTCATTTAGGGGTCTAGTCTTGGGTCTGTATTTATTTAGGAGTCTGGTCTGGGGGTCTGTATTTATTTAGGGGTCTGGTCTGTGGTCTGCATTGATTTAGGGGTCTGCTCTGGGGTCTGTATTTATTTAGGGGTCTGGTTTGGGGTCTGTAATTATTTTGGGGTCTGGTCTGTGGTCTGTATTGAATTAGGGGTCTGGTCTGGGGTCTGTATTCATTTAGGGGTCTAGTCTTGGGTCTGTATTTATTTAGGAGTATGGTCTGGGGTCTGTATTTATTTAGGGGTCTAGTCTGGGGTCTGTATTTATTTAGTATTCCGGTCTGTGGTCTGTATTCATTTTGGGGTCCAGTCTGGGGTCTGTATTTATTTAGGTGTAGGTCTGGGGTCTGTATTCATTTAGGGGTCAGGTCTGTGGTCTGTAATTATTTTGGGGTCTGGTCTGGGGTCTTTATTTATTTAGGGGTCTGGTCTAAGGTCTGCATTTATTTTTAGGGGTGTGGTCTGGGGTCTGTATTTATTTAGAGGTCTAGTCTGGGGTCTGCATTTATTTAAGGGTCTAGTCTGGGGTCTGTATTTATTTAGGGGTCCGGTCTGTGGTCTGTATTTATTTAGGGGTCTGGTCTGTAGTCTGCATTAATTTAGGGGACTGGTTTGGGGTCTGTATTCATTTAGGGGTCTAGTCTGGGGTCTGTATTCATTTTGGTGTCCGGTCTGGGGTCTGCACTAATTTGGGGGTCTAGTATGGGGTCTGTATTTATTTAGGGGTCTGGTCTGGGGTCTGAATTTATTTAGGGGTCTGGTCTGGGGTCATTAAATATTTAGGGGTCTGGTCTGGGGTCTGTATTTATTTAGGGGTCTAGTCTTGGGTCTGTATTTATTTAGGGGTCTGGTCTGGGATCTGCATTTATTTTGGGGTCTGGTCTGGGGTCTGTATTTATTTAGGTATCTAATCTGGGGTCTGCATTCATTTAGGGGTCTACTCTGGGGTCTGTATTTAGGGGTCTGGTCTAAGGACTGCATTTATTTAGGGGTGTGGTCTGGGGTCTGTATTTATTTAGAGATCTAGTCTGGGGTCTGCATTTATTTAGGGGTCTAGTCTGGGGTCTGTATTTATTTAGGGGTCCGGTCCGGGGTCTATTTATTTAGGGGTCTTGTCTGGGGTCTGCATTCATTTAGGGGTCTAGTCTGGGGTCTGCATTCATTTAGGGGTCTTTTCTGTGGTCTGTATTTATTTAGGGGTCTGGTCTGGGGTCTGTATTTATTTATGGGTCTAGTCTGGGGTCTGTATTCATTTAGGGGTCTAGTCTGGGGTCTGTATTTATTTAGGGGTCTAGTCTGGGGTCTGTATTCATTTAGGGGTCTAGTCTTGTGTCTGCATTTATTTAGGGGTCTTGTCTGGGGTCTGTATTTATTTAGGGGTCTGCATTGATTTAGGTGTCTGGTCTGGGGTCTGTTCATTTAGGGGTCTAGTCTTGGATCTGTATTTATTTTGGGGTCTGGTCTAGGGTCTGTATTTATTTAGGGGTCCGGTCTGGGGTCTGCATTTATTTAGGCGTCTGGTCTGAGGTCTGCATTTATTTAGGCATCTGGTCTGGGGTCTGTATTTATTTAGGGGTCTGGTCTGGGGTCTGCATTTATTTAGGGGTGTGCTCTTGGGTCTGTATTCATTTAGGGGTCTAGTCTGGGGTCTGTATTCATTTTGGTGTCCGGTCTGGGGTCTGCACTAATTTGGGGGTCTAGTATGGGGTCTGTATTTATTTAGGGGTCTGGTCTGGGGTCTGAATTTATTTAGGGGTCTGGTTTGGGGTCTGTATTTATTTAGGGGTCTAGTCTTGGGTCTGTATTTATTTAGGGGTCTGGTCTGGGATCTGCATTTATTATGGGGTCTGGTCTGGGGTCTGTATTTATTTAGGTATCTAATCTGGGGTCTGCATTCATTTAGGGGTCTACTCTAGGGTCTGTATTTAGGGGTCTGGTCTAAGGACTGCATTTATTTAGGGGTGTGGTCTGGGGTCTGTATTTATTTAGAGATCTAGTCTGGGGTTTGCATTTATTTAGGGGTCTAGTCTGGGGTCTGTATTTATTTAGGGGTCCGGTCCGGGGTCTATTTATTTAGGGGTCTTGTCTGGGGTCTGTATTCATTTAGGGGTCTAGTCTGGGGTCTGCATTCATTTAGGGGTCTTTTCTGTGGTCTGTATTTATTTAGGGGTCTGGTCTGGGGTCTGTATTTATTTATGGGTCTAGTCTGGGGTCTGTATTCATTTAGGGGTCTAGTCTGGGGTCTGTATTTATTTAGGGGTCTAGTCTGGGGTCTGTATTCATTTAGGGGTCTAGTCTTGGGTCTGCATTTATTTAGGGGTCTTGTCTGGGGTCTGTATTTATTTAGGGGACTGGTCTGGGGTCTGCATTGATTTAGGTGTCTGGTCTGGGGTCTGTTCATTTAGGGGTCTAGTCTTGGGTCTGTATTTATTTTGGGGTCTGGTCTAGGGTCTGTATTTATTTAGGGGTCCGGTCTGGGGTCTGCATTTATTTAGGCGTCTGGTCTGGGGTCTGCATTTATTTAGGCATCTGGTCTGGGGTCTGTATTTATTTAGGGGTCTGCTCTTGGGTCTGTATTTATTTAGGGGTCTGGTTTGGTGTCTGTATTCAATTAGGGGTCTAGTCTGGGGTCTGTATTTATTTAGGGGTTCAGTCTGGGGTCTGTATTTATTTAGGGGTCTGGTCTGGTGTCTGCATTTATTTAGGGATCTAGTCTGGGGTCTGTATTTAGGGGTCTGGTCTAAGGACTGCATATATTTAGGGGTGTGGTCTGGGGTCTGTATTTATTTAGCTGTCTGGTTTGGGGTCTGCATTTATTTAGGGGTCTAGTCTGGGGTCTATATTTATTTAGGGGTCTGGTCTGGGGTCTGTATTCATTTAGGGGTCTAGTCTTGGGTCTGTATTTATTTAGGAGTCTGGTGTCAGTATTTATTTAGGGGTCTGGTCTGTGGTCTGCATTGATCTAGGGGTCTGCTCTGTGGTTTGTATTTATTTAGGGGTCTGGTTTAGGGTCTGTATTCATTTAGGGGTCTAGTCTTGGGTCTGTATTCATTTAGGGGTCTAGTCTGTGGTCTGCATTAATTTAGGAGTCTGCTCTGGGGTCTGTATTTATTTAGGGTTCTGGTTTAGGGTCTGTATTCATTTAGGGGTCTAGTCTGGGGTCTGTATTTATTTAGGTGTCCAGTCTGGGGTCTGTATTTATTTAGGGGTCCAGTCTGGGGTCTGGATTTATTTAGGGTTCTGGTCTGGGGTCTGTAAATATTTAGGGGTCTGGTCTGGAGTCTGTATTTATTTAGGGGTCTGGTCTGTGGTCTGCATTGATTTAGGGGTCTGCTCTGGGGTCTGTATTTATTTAGGGGTCTAGTTTGGGGTCTGTAATTATTTTGGGGTCTGGTCTGTGGTCTGCATTGAATTAGGGATCTGGTCTGGGGTCTGTATTTATTTAGGCGTCTGGTCTGGGGTCTGTATTCATTTAGGGGTCTAGTCTTGGGTCTGTATTTATTTAGGAGTCTGGTCTGGGGTCTGTATTTATTTAGGGGTCTGGTCTGTGGTCTGCATTGATTTAGGGGTCTGCTCTGGGGTCTGTATTTATTTAGGGGTCTGGTTTGGGGTCTGTAATTATTTTGGGGTCTGGTCTGTGGTCTGTATTGAATTAGGGGTCTGGTCTGGGGTCTGTATTCATTTAGGGGTCTAGTCTTGGGTCTGTATTTATTTAGGAGTATGGTCTGGGGTCTGTATTTATTTAGGGGTCTAGTCTTGGGTCTGTATTTATTTAGGGGTCTGGTCTGGGGAGTGCTTTTTTATTTAGGGGTCCGGTCTGCGGTCTGCATTTATTTAGGAGTCTGGTCTGGGGTCTGTATTTATTTAGGGGTCTAGTCTTGGGTCTGTATTTATTTAGGGGTCTGGTCTGTGGTCTGTATTAATTAAGGGGTCTGGTCTAGGGTCTGCATTTATTTAGGGGTCTGGTCTGGGGTCTGTATTTAGTTAGGGGTCTGGTCTGTGGTCTGTGTTTATTTAGGGGTCTAGTCTTGGATCTGTATTTATTTAGGGGTCTGGTCTGGGATCTGTATTTATTTAGGGGTCCGTTCTTGGTCTGTATTTTTTTAGGGGTCCGGTCTGGGGTCTGCATTTATTTAGGAGTCTGGTCTGGGGTCTGCATTTATTTAGGGGTCTAGTCTGGGGTCTGTATTTATTTAGGGGTTCAGTCTGGGGTCTGTATTTATTTAGGGGTCCGGTCTGGGGTCTGAATTTATTTAGGCGTCTGGTCTGGGGTCTGTAATTATTTTGGGGTCTGGTCTGTGGTCTGCATTGATTTAGGAGTCTGGTCTGGGGTCTGTATTTTTTTTAGGGGTCAGGTCTCGGGTCTTTATTCATTTAGGAGTCTGGTCTGGGGTCTGCATTTATTTAGGGGTCTGGTCTGGGGTCTGTATTTATTTAGGGGTCTGGTCTTGGGTCTGCATTGATCTAGGGGTTTGCTCTGGGGTCTATTTATTTAGGGGTCTGGTTTGGGGTCTGTAATTATTTTGGTGTCTGGTCTGTTGTCTGCATTGATTTAGGGGTCTGGTCTGGGGTTTGTATTCATTTAGGGGTCTAGTCTTGGGTCTGTATTTATTTAGGAGTCTGGTCTGCGGTCTGTATTTATTTAGGGGTCCGATCTGGGGTCTGCATTTATTTAGGAGTCTGGTCTAGGGTCAGAATTTATTTAGGGGTCTGGTCTGTTTTCTGCTTTGATTTAGGGGTCTGCTCTGTGGTCTGTATTTATTTAGGGGTCTGGTTTGGGGTCTGTATTCATTTAGGGGTCTAGTCTTGGGTCTGCATTAATTTATGAGTCTGCTCTGGGGTCTGTATTTATTTAGGGGTCTGGTTTGGGGTCTGTATTCATTTAGGGGTCTAGTCTGGGGTCTGTATTTATTTAGGGGTCTGGTCTGGGGTCTTTATTTATTTAGGTGTCCGGTCTGGGGTCTGGATTTATTTAGGGGTCCGGTCTGGGGTCTGGATTTATTTAGGGGTCTGGTCTGTGGTCTATATTTATTTAGGGGTCTGTGGTCTGCATTGATTTAGGGGTCTGGTCTGGGGTCTGTAATTATTTAGTGGTCTGGTCTGTGGTCTGCATTGATTTAGGGGTCTGGTCTGGGGGTCTGTATTTATTTAGGGGTCTGGTCTGGGGTCTGTATTTATTTAGGGGTCCAGTCTGGGGTCTGCATTTATTTAGGGGTCTAGTCTGGGGTCTGTATTTTTTTAGGGGTCCACTCTGTGGTCTGTATTTTATTAGGGGTCCGGTTTGGAGTCTTTATTCATTTAGGGGTCTGGTCTGGGGTCTGTAATTATTTAGTGGTTTGGTCTGTGGTCTGCATTGTTTTAGGGGTCTGTAATTATTTAGGGGTCTGGTCTGTGGTCTGTATTTATTTAGGGGTCTGGTCTGGGGTCTGTATTTATTTAGGGGTCTGGTCTGGGGTCTGTATTCATTTAGGGGTCTAGTCTAGGGTCTGTATTTATTTAGGGGTCTAGTCTGGGGTCTGTATTTATTTAGGGGTCTGGTCTGGGTCTGTATTTATTTAGGGGACTGGTCTGTGGTCTCCATTGATTTAGGAGTCTAGTCTGGGGTCTGTATTTATTTAGGGGTCCGGTCTGAGGTCTGCATTTATTTAGGGGTCCAGTCTGGGGTCTGTTTTTATTTAGGGGTCTGATCTGGAGGTCTGTATTTATTTAGTGGTCTGGTCTGTGGTCTGTATTTATTTAGGGAACTGGTCTGGGGTCTGTATTTATTTAGGGGTCTGGTCTGGGGTCTGTATTTATTTAGGGGTGTAGTCTTGGGTCTATATTTATTTAGGGGTCCGTTCTGGAGGACTAATCAGTCTCTAGAACAATATTTAAGGTGTTTTATCTCTGACTGTCAATATGATTGGGTCTCCTTCATTTCCCTCGCCAAATTTTCCCTTAATAACCGGGTCAGTAACTCATCAGGGGTCTCCACATTTTTCTGTAATTTTGGGTTTAATCCACGGTTCTCCTCTGTTTCACCTGGTGGTTCCAACAATCCCGAGGTAGATCTCGTTCATCGGGAACTGTCCACAGTCTGGGTCCAGGTTCAGAAGAAACTAGAGGCGTCCCAGAGCATACAAAAGCAAAGCACCACACACTTTTCAAAAAAGTGCCAAAGGCAGCGTAAACCGACCAAAAGCTTTCCCGCAAATTGCGACTTTTGGGACTTTTCTATGCCAGATAAGCAGCTTAGCAAGGTTAATAAATTCTCCTCTAAGGCTACAGACAGTAATACAATATCTTAATGCAAGGATGTGTACACTCTGTGTCTGACTGAGGTACCTTGGACCCACCAAAGGAAATAATTCTTGGGGGTCTACACTTCCACTATATAGAAATAATGTGAACACTCTTAATTGTGTACTAAAAACGTGTGTAGTAAAACAAAGACCAATATTCCCACCATATAGTGACAGATATCAGTCCTACACAGGCATTCTGCAGACCATATACACTACCGTTCAAAAGTTTAGGGTCACTTAGAAATTTCCTTATTTTTGAAAGAAAAGCACAGTTTTTTTTCAATGAAGATAACATTAAATTAATCAGAAATACACTCTATCCATTGTTAATGTGGTAAATGACTATTCTAGCTGCAAACGTCTGGTTTTTAATGCAATATCTACATAGGTGTATAGAGGCCAATTTCCAGCAACCATCACTCCAGTGTTCTAATGGTACATTGTGTTTGCTAACTGTGTTAGAAGGCTAATGGATGATTACAAAACACTTGAAAACCCTTGTGCAATTATGTTAGCACCTGTAAAGGATGTGCCAGGCACAGCGGGGTTAACGCCCATAGGTAATCAGTCGGCACCTGAGTCTATGTCTCTGAGACTGACTCCAGCTTCCACCACTCAGGCTGGCAGGCTTAGGAGTGGGAGAGCCTATCGCAGCCTGGCCAGACTCCGCTAGCTCCCGCCCTCTGTCTATTTATACCTGCCTTTCCTGTTCCTCCTTTGCTTGTGATTCTTCTCGTGTGGTTTCCTGGCCCAGCTACAGCTCCTGACTATTTGATCCTGCTCCATACTGACCCTGGCTTACTAACTACTCTCCTGCTCTGCGTTTGGTACCTCGTACACTCCTGGTTTGACTCGGCTCGTTCACCTCTCTTGTTGCTCACGGTGTTGCCGTGGGCAACTGCCCCATTTCCCTTAGCTTTGTGTACCCTTGTCTGTTTGTCTCGTGCACTTACTGAGCGTAGGGACCGCCGCCCAGTTGTACCCCGTCGCCTAGGGCGGGTCGTTGCAAGTAGGCAGGGACAGAGTGGCAGGTAGATTAGGGCTCACTTGTCCGTTTCCCTACCCCTATCATTACAGCACCGCTGTAAACATTTTTGCTGTTTAGAGGAGCCATACAACTGACCTTCCTTTGAGCTAGTTGAGAATCTGGAGCATTACATTTGTGGGTTCGATTAAACTCTCCAAATGGCTAGAAAAATAGAGCTTTCATGTGAAACTCGACAGTCTATTCTTGTTCTTAGAAATGAAGGCTATTCCATGCGAGAAATTGCCAAGAAACTGCAGATTTGCTACAACGGTGTGTACTACTCCCTTCAGAGGACAGCACAAACAGGCTCTAACCAGAGTAGAAAGGGAAGTGGGAGGCCCCGCTGCACAACTGAGCAACAAGACAAGTACATTAGAGTCTCTAGTTTGAGAAATAGACGCCTAACAGGTCCTCAACTGGCAGCTTCATTAAATAGTACCCACAAAACGCCAGTGTCAACGTCTACAGTGAAGAGGCGACTCCAGGATGCTGGCCTTCAGGGCAGAGTGGCAAAGAAAAAGCCATATCTGAGACTGGCTAATAAAAGGAAAAGATTAATATGGGCAAAAGCTCAGACATTGGACAGAGGAAGATTGGAAAAAAGTGTTATGGACAGACGAATCGAAGTTTGAGGTGTTTGGATCACACAGAAGAACATTTGTGAGACGCAGAAAACTGAAAAGATGCTGGAAGAGTGCCTGACGCCATCTGTCAAGCATGGTGGAGGTAATGTGATGGTCTGGGGTTGCTTTGGTGCTGGTAAAGTGGGACATTTGTACAAGGTAAAAGGGATTTTGAATAAGGAAGGCTATCACTCCATTTTGCAACACCATGCCATACCCTGTGGACAGCGCTTGATTGGAGCCAATTTCATCCTACAACAGGACAATGACCAAAAGCACACCTCCAAATGATGCAAGAACTATTTAGGGAAGAAGCCGGCAGCTGGTATTCTATCTGTAATGGAGTGGCCAGCGCAGTCACCAGATCTCAGCATTATACTAGGATGCACAATTCTATATTAAAATATTATCATATTAGTCATGTGTCCTAGTATACCCACATCCAGCGATGGGTGGGATGGGTGAAACATAAAATAGTTTTCCATGAGTTTTGGACTGCGATGTGCTGCTGATCTCTCCTTTTGGGGGTAATATACAGGGAATATGGGGGTTACAGTGGAGGAAATAAGTATTTGATCCCTTGCTGATTTTGTAAGTTTGCCCACTGTCAAAGTCATGAACAGTCTAGAATTTTTAGGCTAGGTTAATTTTACCAGTGAGAGATAGATTATATTAAAAAAAAAAAAAGAAAATCACATTGTCAAAATTATATATATTTATTTGCATTGTGCACAGAGAAATAAGTATTTGATCCCCTACCAAACATTAAGAGTTCAGCCTCCTCCAGACCAGTTACACGCTCCAAATCAACTTGGTGCCTGCATTAAAGACAGCTGTCTTAAATGGTCACCTGTATAAAAGTTTCCTGTCCACAGACTCAATTAATCAGTCTGACTCTAACCTCTACAACATGGGCAAGACCAAAGAGCTTTCTAAGGATGTCAGGGACAAGATCATAGACCTGCACAAGGCTGGAATGGGCTACAAAACCATAAGTAAGACGCTGGGTGAGAAGGAGACAACTGTTGGTGCAATAGTAAGAAAATGGAAGACATACAAAATGACTGTCAATCGACATCGATCTGGGGCTCCATGCAAAATCTCACCTCGTGGGGTATCCTTTATCCTGAGGAAGGTGAGAGCTCAGCCGAAAACTACATGGGGGGAACTTGTTAATCATCTCAAGGCAGCTGGGACCACAGTCACCAAGAAAACCATTGGTAACACATTACGCCGTAATGGATCAAAATCCTGCAGTGCCCGCAAGGTCCCCTTGCTCAAGAAGGCACATGTACAGGCCCATCTGAAGTTTGCAAATGAACATCTGGATGATTCTGAGAGTGATTGGGAGAAGGTGCAGTGGTCAGATGAGACAAAAATTGAGCTCTATGGCATTAACTCAACTCGCCGTTTTTGGAGGAAGAGAAATGCTGCCTATGACCCAAAGAACACCGTCCCTACTGTCAAGCATGGAGGTGGAAACATTATGTTTTGGGGGTGTTTCTCTGCTAAGGGCACAGGACTACTTCACCGCATCAATGGGAGAATGGATGGAGCCATGTACCGTCAAATCCTGAGTGACAACCTCCTTCCCTCCACCAGGACATTAAAAATGGCTCGTGGCTGGGTCTTCCAGCACGACAATTACACGAAACATACAGCCAAGGCAACAAAGGAGTGGCTCAAAAAGAAGCACATTAAGGTCATGGAGTGGCCAAGTCAGTCTCCAGACCTTAATCCCATCGAAAACTTATGGAGGGAGCTGAAGATACGAGTTGCCAAGCGACAGCCTCGAAATCTTAATGATTTACAGATGATCTGCAAAGAGGAGTGGGCCAAAATTCCATCTAACGTGTGCAAACCTCATCATCAACTACTAAAAACGTCTGACTGCTGTGCTTGCCAACAAGGGTTTTGCCACCAAGTATTAAGTCTTGTTTGCCAAAGGGATCAAATACTTATTTCTCTGTGCACAATGCAAATAAATATATATAATTTTGACAATGTGAATTATTTTTATTTTTTTTATATAATCTATCTCTCACTGGTAAAATTAACCTAGCCTAAAAATTCTAGACTGTTCATGTCTTTGACAGTGGGCAAACTTACAAAATCAGCAAGGGATCAAATACTTATTTCCTTCACTGTATATAAGGGACTCTCATCATCCCTGTATATACCAGCCATCATCCCCATATATAACCACCATTATCCGTGTATGTACCAGCCCACCTTTATCTCGGTATAAAATCTCCATCACCCCTGTATATACCATTAGGGCGGGCACTGTCAGCTTGCTGTGGCGTGCGGGCATTGTGGCTAAACAAGAAGTAAATGGGGTGGGCATTGAGGACACCGTGGACCAATAGGATGCCTGAAACGCCGGTATATGGGAAAAGTCCAGCAGAATCTGAAAATATGCCTCCTGATTGCTTAAAGGCTATGTACACCTTTGCACTGTTTTTTTTAAATTGCCTTGTATGTATTGTACAAAATAAATCACATTTCTAATTGGTCTACCATTTGTCTTCTGTACCTGCAGAGTATTTCAGTTTATGGCCAGCTGCTGTATTCAGTTATCTCTCTAAGGCCCTGTTCACACCTGCGTTGGGGCCGTGATTTTACAAGAGACAATAGTGCAGATGTGAACGAGGCCTTATCCGTCAGTCATCACCCTAATGGCAAACTGAGCAGCTCCTCTTTTGCAGGCTCATGAACAAGCATTTACTGTGGAATCTGCGCATGTGCATGGTCCTAATTACTGCATACCTCCTAACCGTCCCGGATACAGCGGGACAGTCCAGGATTCCGGGCGGTGTTACAATGTCCCAAGCGGCCGGTGGTATGTCTTGGTGTCAACTGTATTTGCGTCCTAAGGATGCAGATCCAGTTGAATCCGATGCTAATGTAAGGGATCGTCAGCTCCCTGCTTCTGTATTAGTACCACTCGCCGAGGAATTCCCGGGCACAGCACTACTTTAAGTGCGGAGCCCCTTATCTCACTATTCATATATGTACATTGACGTCGGGGACTACTCCTGGAGCGGAATCCACTGCCTTTGCATTGCTGATGGTCTGGCCGGGGATTCCGCTCCTAGGCGGAACCCCTGATGTCACTGTCCATATATGTACAGTTACATCAAGGGCTCCTCCTGGAGTGCAATCCCTGGCCACAGCGTGGCCGACGCTCTGGACAGGGATTCTGCTCCTATAGGGAATGCCTTACGTCACTGTCCATGTTATGGACAGTGACGGCAGGGGCTCCTCCTGGAGTGGAATCACTGGGGGGGGCACCATCTACATGGGCACTGTGTGTGACACTATCTATATGGGCACTGGCGCTTTATATGTGTGCACTGGTACTAGAGGTAGCTAAGGGGGCATTAAACTGTATGGGGGCAGCTATTTGTCATAATTTCTAGCAACGCATTCCCTTTAATACTGGCGTTTCATACACCAGTCCTATTAAACAGTTTGCTGGAGTAAGATGCAACACATTTATTAACAGGCGAATGACTCTTAATAAATGTGTCGCATCTTTTAGTTGCAGTGAGGCCTGTCATCAGTACTTTCTACGTGCTGCGGCCTGCTGTACATTTAAAGTACATTTTTTAAATGTATTTTATTGTCTGATTGGGGGGGGCATACAGTCTGATTGGGGGGGGAGGTATGGGTCTGGCATGGACCTTTGCCTTGTTATGCCCCCCAGAGATAAATCTGGGCCGCATTATACATATAGATTTCTGCTATAATTGACATCAGTTACTGGCGTAAATTATAGTAAAATTGTTGGCCATTTCTGCTATGCCCCGCTCATTTTTTGCCCCCAAAAATGACGACATTTGCGCATTTTGTGAATTTTCTACGCTAGTAAACTGTTGTAGAAAGGTTAATATATTCCCCCAAAGGCTACAGACCGTAATACAATATCTTAATGTAAGGATGTGTACACTTAATTGTGCAGCAACGCTTGTTGTCTCCATTCTATGTCAGTGTGGGAAGTAGATGTCCGGCCTTATGATTTTGTGATATGTGATAGACCCAGAATCCCAATCACCAAACCAAAGAATGCAAAATAAAGACACAAAACATTATAATTGGGTGTTAAATGGTCAAAACTTTTATTATATTATATGACCAAACCCAAAATGGCAAACCTCCGACTCACGAAGAGTCACCCTCCAGCACGCAGGAAAGGAAAAACCCCCTGTGGGGGAAACCTCTAGGGAAACCATGGCTGGAGGATTGCCCTTCCTCTGGGCTTAGAAGGTGCCAAAATATCATTTGTAACAGAATTTGTAAGTTTTCTCAGATTTTCAAGGAAAGACAATACAATGAACGAACGACATAAAACACATAAATCGGCTGATCTGGTTGGCTAGGCGGATGTCTCTCTACCTGGGCACCCATTAAAATGAATGGGCGATCCACGGATGAGACGGGCCCTCCAGATGCCTCCTTGTAGCACCTGTCTCCGCTCTGGCTAATAGAGGGGGATCTCCTGCTGGAAACCCCCCTCTATTACAGACAACCCGTATGAAGAGGATGGCATCACTGTGATGAAGAAGTGGTCTGGGGTGAAGGGTTTCCCTGCTAGAACCTCCAAATTACATCAGGTCGGTATTGGTGGGGAAGTCAAGCTCAAGGTCCTCAGTCCCATCCAATATGGCGCTGAATGTGGCAGTAAAACCTTCTAATATGGAATCTTCTTTATGTCATAAACATTTGTATTTATGACATCAGCACCTTCATCATCATTACTACAGGAGTTTATTACCACTGCACAACTCATACATTGTGACGTCACCCACAGTGGTCTGAAGTGTTAACCCTTTAATGACTGGCAGTGTACTTACCACAGAGGCCATAAAGCTGAATAGAACATATCAGCGGCCATAAAGGAAAAGGGATAATGCAGGGAGCATCTCCGCACAAGAACTATCCATGACAAAGGGTTGTCCAGGATGAGATAACTTGTCTGCTTTCTCCAAAAACCAGCACCACACCTGTCCATAGGTTGTGTGTGGTACTACAGCTCATTACCATTCACTTCAATGGAGCAAACCTGCAATACCAGATACAACCTACAACCTGTGGATAGGTGTGGTGCTGTATTTGGAAGAAAGCAGCCATATTTTTCTAATCCTGCACAGCCCCTGTTAGAAATAGTTCTAAAAAAGTGGGGGGAGAAGGAGAAGAAGGGGAGAGGGAAAGAAGAAATTAAAAAAAGGTAAAAAGAGGAACTCTGAGGTAAAATAAATCAAACTAGACTGAAAGGAGTCTGCTGGAGGTGCCAGATGGAAAGACAGATTGCTGCCATGGGGACCAGATTAGTAGCAAATCAGAGCAGGAGAATAGTCAGTCAAGCCAGGGTCAATAAGTAACAGCGGTCAATAAGGTAAATAGCAAGAATCGCAGAGCCAGAAAACCAGACAATCACAGGCAAGGAACATGCTGCAAGTGAGGGCAAAAATAGACCAAGGGCGGGAGCTAGAACCGTCAGGCCAGGCTGTGATAGGTTCTCCCTCTCCTCAGCCTGCCAGCCTGAGTGGTAACAGATCGCGTCACTCTAGCAGACCTTGGAGCTGATGAAGGCTGATTAACCATTGGCGTCGACATAGAGCCTGTGTCTGGCAAACCCTTTACAGTACCTCCCCTTTTATGAGGGGCCACTGGACCCTTTCTACGTGGGCCTGGCTTGTTGGGGAACCGAAGATGGAACTTCCTGAGCAATATACCGGCGTGAACATCCCGGGCGGGTACCCAAGTCCTCTCCTCAGGCCCGTATCCTCTTCAATGGACCAGGTACTGGAGGGAGCCTTGGACCATCCTGCTGTCCACAATCTTGGCTACCTCGAATTCTACCCCATACGGAGTGAAAACAGGGACCGGAGGTTTCCTCGATAAAGCCAAGGACGGGGAGCAGCTTTTCAAGAGGGAGGCATGGAACACGTTGTGTATCTGAATAGACGGGGGTAACTCCAGCCGGAAGGATACAGGGTTGAGGACCTCAATGATTTTGTACGGCCCTATATACCGGGGAGCAAACTTCTTGGACGGAACTTTAAGGCGCAAATTTTTAGAAGACAGCCACACCAGATCCCCGACCACAAACAGAGGGTTAGTTGAACGTCTTTTATCTGCCTGAGTCTTTTGGATGCTCTGGGACGCCTCAAGGTTCTTCTGAACCTGGGCCCAGACTGTGCACAGTTCCCGATGAACGACATCTACCTCGGGATTGTTGGAACCACCAGGTGAAACGGAGGAGAACCGTGGATTAAACACAAAATTACAGAAGAAGGGGGAAACCCCCGACAAGTTACTGACCCGGTTATTAAGGGAAAATTCAGCGAGGGGAATGAAGGAGACCCAATCATCTTGACAGTCTGAGATAAAACACCTTAAAGGAACAGTGTCATCACAAATTATTTTTTTATATGTTAAAGATGTTAGTGCTTTATTAAAAACGTTTATATTCATTTGTGTGTTTTGTGTTTTACTTTTTCTTATTTTTACACTTTTTCTTCCCTATGGGGGCTGCCATTTTTTGTTCCATTTCTGTTCCGACACATACAGACATGGAATACGGCAGCCACAGTCCCATAGGGACTGCGAACGGCTCCCGTCCCATTGACTGCAGTGTACGGCGTCTGTGTGGGAACTGCGCATGCGCCGCTCCCACACAGTCCTATTCGAAATTGGCGCCGTCCGGCGCCATTTTCCTGTGGACCGGAAGTCGCGGCCGGACAGTAATATTACTACTTCCGGTCGCGGCTTCCGGATTTGTGCACTTGCACCAGCGGCAGCAAACGGAGCGGACGGGCCAGAGGGAGCCGCGGCGGCAGGAGCAGGTAAGAGATTTCAATGTATGTTCGTGTTTGTGTGTGTTTACTACTGTATGTAAACCTACTACACTGTGGGTTAGCTCAAAAAATGGCGACACACGGTGTAGGAGGTTACATCGTTCAAACCCCTCGTTTATCCCGGCACTAGCCAGGATAAAGGAGGGAGTGCTGAGAGCTCACTAGAGCGAGGGCTTTTAACCCAATGTTGCAATGCTGCAATTTTGGGAACAGCTCCATCTAGTGACCAAAAATGGGTAGTATTATAAATTAGAAATAATTTATAATATTTCCTGGACTCGTGCAAAAAAATAAAAAAAATTTGAACAATGTTTAATCACCCACACACTAAATGTTTAATTTTTTAAAAAAAAACATGTTTTTCTGGCAACACATTCCCTTTAAGTATTGTTCTAGAGACTGATTAGTCCTCTCAGTTTGGCCACTAGTTTCAGGATGGTAGACCGAGGAAAAGGACAGATCAATCTCCAGCTTCTTAAAGAAATCTCTCCAAAACAATGAAACAAATTGTACCCCTCTGTCAGAAACAATATTGACCGGAACCTCATTGAGACGCAGGATGTGTTTGACAAACAAGGTAGCTAACGTCTTGGCATTGGGTAGTTTCTTGAGAGGCACAAAGTGGCACATCTTACTGAAGCGGTCTACTACAACCCACACCACCGACTTGCCTTGAGATGGAGTCAAATCGGTGATAAAATCCATGGAGATATGGGTCCAAGGTCTCTGGGGAATGGGCAAAGAACGTAGTAAGCCCGCTGGTCGGGACCTGGGAGTCTTGGACTTAGCACAAACCTCACAAGCGGCGACGTAGGCCTTAACGTCTTTAGGCAACCCAGGCCACCAATAGTTTCTGGCAATGAGGTGCTTGGTACCCAGGATGCCTGGATGACCAGATAGTGCGGAGTCATGATTTTCCCTAAGTACCCTTAGCCGGAATTGCAGGGGAACAAACAGCTTGTTCTCAGGAAGTCTCCCGGGAGCTGAACCTTGATCAGCAGCAATTTCAGAGACTAAATCAGAATCAATAGAGGAAATGATTATACCTGGAGGCAAAATACAAGCAGGATCTTCCTCCGAAGGAGGGCTGGCCAAGAAGCTACGCGACAGTGCATCAGCCTTAATATTTTTAGACCCAGCCCTATAGGTAACCAAAAAATGTAATCTGGTAAAAAATAACGCCCATCGAGCTTGTCTCGGGTTTAGCCTCCGGGCCGATTCTAGGAAAACCAGATTCTTGTGGTCGGTAAGGACCGTTACCTGGTGCCTAGCCCCCTCCAGGAAGAGGCGCCACTCTTCAAATGCCCATTTAATGGCTAAGAGTTTGCGGTTGCCAATGTCATAGTTACTCTCAGTGGGCGAAAACTTCCTGGAGAAGTAGGCACAGGGATGGAGATGGGTGAGGGTCCTGGTACCCTGGGACATGACAGCCCCCACTCCCACCTCGGACGCGTCAACCTCCATGATAAATGGCTCCATTTGGTTGGGCTGAACCAACTCCGGGGCCGAGATAAAGCACTTCTTAAGGGCCTCAAAAGCCTGGACAGCCTCAGGAGGCCAGTGGAGGAGATCAGCACCCTTGCGAGATAGGTCCATAAGAGGCTTAGCGATGACCGAGAAGTTAGCAATAAATCTCCTGTAATAATTAGCGAACCCCAAGAAGCACTGTAACGCCTTCAGGGAGGCAGGTTGGACCCATTCCGCCACAGCCTGGACCTTGGCGGGGTCCATGCGGAATTCATGAGGAGTGAGGATTTGACCCAAAAATTGTATCTCCTGCACCCCAAACACACATTTTTCAGTCTTCAGTTTGTTTTCCCGAAGGACCTGGAGCACCTTCCTGACATGCTCAATGTGGGAGGACCAGTCCTTGGAAAACACAAGTATGTCATCAAGGTACACTACAAGAAATACCCCCAGGTAATCTCTTAAAATCTCATTTATGAAATTCTGGAAGACCGCGGGAGCATTACACAACCCAAAGGGCATGACGAGGTATTTGAAATGACCTTCGGGCGTGTTAAACGCAGTCTTCCACTCATCCCCCTCTTTGATGCGGATAAGGTTATACTCCCCCCGTAGATTAAACTTAGAGAACCATTGGGCCCCCTGAACCTGATTAAAGAGATCAGGAATCAAAGGAAGGGGATACTGGTTCCTTACAGTGACCTTATTCAAGTTACGGTAGTCAATGCATGGCCTAAGACCACCATCCTTCTTCCCTACGAAGAAGAAGCCAGCACCTACCGGAGAAGTAGAGGGGCGAATGTAACCCTTGGCCAGGCATTCCTGGATATACTTTCTCATGGCTTCACGTTCGGGACAAGAGAGATTAAATATCCTACCCTTAGGTAGCTTAGCTCCTGGTACCAAATCGATAGCGTAATCGTATTCTCTATGAGGAGGTAACACTTCGGAGGCCTCCTTAGAGAAAACATCAGAGAAGTCCTGAACAAACTCAGGTAGCGTGTTCACCTCCTCAGGGGGAGAAATAGAATTAACAGAAAAACATGACGTCAAACATTCATTACCCCATTTGGTAAGATCCCCAGTATTCCAGTCAAACGTGGGATTATGAAACTACAACCAGGGAAGGCCTAAAACCAAATCAGACGATAATCCCTGCATCAACAGTACAGAGTACTGCTCCAAATGCATGGAGCCAACAAAGAGTTCAAAAACAGGGGTATGCTGTGTAAAATAACCATTAGCAAGTGGAGTGGAGTGGAGTCGATACCCACTACCGGGACAGGTTTAGGCAAATCAATCAATGGCATAGCTAGAAACATAGCAAATTCCACAGACATAATATTATCAGAAGACACTAAAACCACGATGGCACTGCCGGTAGCAGACCTGCCCTCAAAAGAGACCTGAAAGGGAAGCAAGATCTTTTTAGGTTTCATATTTACGGGAAATACCTGTGCGCACAAGTGACCTCCCCGATGGTCACTTAGGCGCGGAAGTTCTTCCGGCTGCTTATTCTTACGCCTAGGGCAGTTGTTCACTTGATGCTTGTCATCCCTACAGTAGAAGCAGAGACCATTCTTCCTGCGGAGCTCTCTACGTTGTTGGGGAGACACGGAGGCCCCGAGTTGCATTGGTTCATCCGAGTTTTCCGTGGAAGAACGAAGCAACAGAACCTCAGGAGCCATCATGGGGGAGGCTGAGGAGAAAGCACAAAAACGTTCAAGTCGTCGTTCCCTGAGACGTCGGTCAAGACGTACCGCTAAAGCCATAACCTGATCTAGGGAGTCAGAAGAGGGATAGCTAACTAACAGGTCTTTCAGGGCGTTCGACAGACCCAATCTAAACTAGCACCTCAAGGCAGGGTCATTCCACCGAGAAGCTACACACCACTTTCTAAAGTCAGAACAGTACTCCTCAACGGGTGTCTTACCCTGACGTAAGGTCACCAGCTGACTCTCGGCAAAAGCAGTCTTGTCAGTCTTGTCATATATGAGCCCGAGAGCAGAAAAAAAAAGATCAACAGAGGAAAGTTCAGGGGCGTCAGGAGCCAAGGAGAAGGCCCATTCTTGGGGCCCGTCCTGGAGCCGGGACATAATTATACCCACTCGCTGGCTCTCAGTACCTGAGGAGTGGGGCCTTAGATGGAAATAGAGCCTACAACTCTCCCGAAAGGAGAAAAAAGTGAGGTGGGGCACTACCAGGGTAGCATCATGCTGGTTGCACCTCTGAGCCAGGGCTTGGATCTGTAGGGAGAGGCCCTGCATTTGCTGAGCCAGGGTCTCAAGGGGATCCATAGTTGTGTCAGGGACCAGTTTAGAAAAGGTATATGGGCCTGTGATTATGTAATGACTGGGTAGGGAGACAGACAGGTGAGCCCTAATCTACCTGCCACTCAGTCCCTGCCTACTTCCACGGCCCGTCCTAGGCGACGGTGTACAACTGGGCGACGGTCCCTATGCTCAATATGTGCACAACAGACAAACAGACAAGGGTACACAGAAGCTAAGGGAAATGGGGCAGTTTCCCATGGCAACACCAAGAGCAACATGCGTAGTGAACGAGCCGAGTCAAACCAGGAGTGTACGGGGTACCAAACGCAGAGCATGAGTGTAGTCAGTAAAGCCAGGGTCAAAATGAAGCAAGGTCAATAATAATAGCAGGAGCAGCAGAGCCAGGAAACAGGAAAGAATCACAGGGAAAGACAAGCAGGAAATGAAGGTATAAATAGACCGAGGGCGGGAGCTAGAACCGTCTGGCCAGGCTGTGATAGGTTCTCCCACTTCTGAGCCTACCAGAGTGGTAGCAAATCGAGTCACTCTATGAGACCTAGGAGCAGGTGCAGACTGATTAACCACGGGCGTCGACACAGAAGCTGTGTCTGGCAGATCCTTTACACCACGTTCCTGTGACCCAATGTGCCACGTCACAGCGTATTCAAATCATGGAAGCGTCCGGTCTACATGACTACCGACCGTCATGGTGTGCAAACCTTAGATCAAAATTTCGACATATAACTAACTAACTCTAAACCTCATAAGGTAATTTTCTTTAGCTATTATACCAGGATGAAGGCGGAGGAGTAGGCTAAGAGAACGGAAAGTGGACGAGGCGGGAGTTGGGCCAGAGTGAATATGACGCTTGACTGGGGTCTGGGGAGGGGAAGGGGAGAGAGACAGGTGGGAAGGTGGGGCAGAGGGGCAACATAAAAAAAAATAATTAAACTGAAACTTCTGCTTTAAAACAGTCACTCACCAAGTTGCAGAGCCGGCCGCTGCTTCTGGCCCCTGCATGGGTCCCATTCCTTTCTACAAACCAATTACCTCTGATCATAACCTTGATGAGCGGCGGCTGCCCACTTTATTTTACTTTTGTGGCCAGGCCCCTGACAGTAGTACCAGCGGTACTACCCTGATGGCAGGCCTGTTTGCAGAGGTACTAGCCAACTACGTCACAGATAACCCAAGTTTCAAGACCATGCAAAGTTATGGATTTTTGGCATCCCATGGAATATGGGAACAATAGGGAATTCTATCAGTAAGTATTCTGCCTGTTTCTTGGCTAATACTCCTAATCCAATTCCTTCTTCTAGCAGATTTTTTAAAGATTCTTTACATGCAGTGCTTGGTTTCGCCACAAGTTTGCGATATGTCGATTCATTGTCTAAAATGGTATGAACGTGTCTGAGATATAAACAGGAATCTAGAACAAATCCTGCTCCGTAAGATTTGGAGGACACAGTTATACGCTGGATATATGGTGAGCACCTCTGTGTTTTCACCTTTAGCCCTTATGTGTATATAATGAACCTTTTAGCATGTACATCTTTACCCGCTAAGGTGGAAGGGTTGGTTCCAATGCCTAGTTATGGTGGTGTCTGAGGAAATAAAGGTCCTTTTAGACGTCCCGATACTGACCATGAAAACCAGCGCCAATCGACGATACAGCGTGTCACAAGGAGCAATCATTGGTAATGTATGGGGGCCAACAATCGTTACTACATCAGACCCCGCACTGATCTGCCAGTCCAGCTGCCTCCGGGCTCTGGACAACACTGCCGGAAGCAAATGGCTCCGATCACTGCATAGCGGCCGTTCGGCAGAACTGCAGCTTGGCCTCTATTCTTTGACAGGAGCCATCTGCTTCCGGCAGTGTTGTCCGGTGCCCGGAGGCAGCTGGAGTGACGAATCGGTGCGGGGTCCAGGTGTCGAACACGCACCGATCATATACTGATGACCTATCCAGTGGATAGGTCATCAGTTGTCAGAACGTGGAAAACCCCTTTAAAGGGAAGGCGTCACGGAATTTTTTTTTTTTATATAATATTGCTTTTAGTATGTCATTAAAATAAATTGTATTTATTTGTGTTTTTGTGTTGTACTTTTTTCTTTCTTTTACTTCTCTATGGGGGCTGCCATTTTTTTTTTCATCTCTGTATCTGTCCATTAACGACGCATACAGAGATGGAATACGGCACATACATCCCCATAGAGAATGAGAACGGGAGCCGTTCCATTCACTATAGCGTACACCGTCTGTGTGGGAACGGCGCATGCGCCGCTCCCACACAGACCAGAAGGAAGGTCTTTGGTAGAGCGACATCCGGCACCATTTTCATGTGGACCGGAAACCACGGCCGTACAGTAAGATGATGACTTCCCGTCGCGGCTTCTGGCCATATGTTGAAGGCAGCGCAGACGCAAGGACTAGGAGCGGCAGGGCGGAGGCGGCAGGAGTAGGTAAGTTATGTTTGTGTATGTGATGTGTGTGTATGTTAATGTTATACTGTCTAATGATCACTGTATCTAATCCTCCTACACTGTGCATTCGCTCAGAAAATGGCGGCACACAGTGTAGGAGGTGTGAACATTCAACCACCTCCTTTCTCCTGGCACTAGCCAGGATAAAGGAGGGGGGATTCTGGGAGGACACTAGCGCGAGTGTGTCTACTACAAATTTGCAGCATAAGTGTAATGACGGGGGTAGGGAAACGGACAAGTGAGCCCTAATCTACCCGCCACTCTGTCCCTGCCTACTTGCAACGACCCGCCCTAGGCGACGGGGTACAACTGGACGGCGGTCCCTACGCTCAGTAAGTGCACGAGACAAACAGACAAGGGTACACAAAGCTAAGGGAAAAGGGGCAGTTGCCCACGGCAACACCGTGAGCAACAAGAGTGGTGAACGAGCCGAGTCAAACCAGGAGAGAACGAGGTACCAAACGCAGAGCAGGAGAGTAGTCAGTAAGCCAGGGTCAGTATAGAACAGGATCAAATAGCAGAATCTGTAGCTGGGCCAGGAAACCACACGAGAAGAAATCACAAGCAAAGGAGGAACAGGAAAGGCAGGTATAAATAGACAGAGGGCGGGAGCTAGCTGAGTCTGGCCAGGCTGCGATAGGCTCTCCCACTCCTAAGCCTGCCATCCTGAGTGGTGGAAGATGGAGTCAGTCTCAGAGACATAGACTCAGGTGCAGACTGATTACCTATGGGCGTATACACAGAAGTTGTGCCTGGCAGATCCTTTACAATAAGGCAATGAGGTTGCTTTACCACATGCCAATGCTGCAATTTTGGGAATTGCTCCCTCTAGTGACCAGCACATGGAAATGTTATAAATTTGAATCTAATTTATAATATTTCCTGACTTGTGAAAAAATTAAAAAAATTAAAACAATGTGTAATCATTTATATATTAACTGTTTAACTGAAAAAAAATTTATAATTTATAGCGACACATTCCCTTTAATACTGGCGTTTCATACACCAGTCCTATTAAACAGTTTGCTGGAGTAAGATGCAACACATTTATTAACAGGCGAACGACTCTTAATAAATGTGTCGCATCTTTTAGCTGCAACGCGGCCTGTCATCAGTACTTTCTACGTGCTGCGGCCTGCTGTAAGAGCCTGAGGGAATCCGGGAGGGAGAAACGGAGTGGTGAGGTAAGTACATTTTTAAAATGTATTTTATTGTCTGATTGGGGGGGGCATACAGTCTTATTGGGGGTATGGGTATGGGTCTGTTGACATTTGCGCATTTTGTGAATTTTCTACGCTAGTAAAGTGTTGTAGAAAGGTTAATATATTCCCCCAAAGGCTACAGACTGTAATACAATATCTTAATGTAATCGATGTGTGCAGCAACGCTTGTTGTCTCCATTCTATGTCAGTGTGGGAAGTAGATGTCCGGCCTTATGATTTTGTGATATGTGATAGACCCAAAATCCCAAGCACGAAACCATAGAAAGCACTGGCCGGACGGACTCTGCCACAGTGGTGGGTAGGCCAGACATGACGGGGATAGGAGGGAGGATGGTGTCACAGCCAAAGGGGAGAGTTAGTGGAGGGGGATGGTCTAGGAGAGGGAGGGGATCCGGTGAGGGTTAGCCGGAAGTGCGCTGACTTCCCGGTCTTTTGGTCGGGAGCAGCGCACGGAGTAAGACATCCATCCACGTATCTCCCATCCGGCGGCCATCTTACCGCATGTCAGCGCATCACTTCATTGAGCAGATGCGGGCGGCGGCTGCTGCATTCGGCCCCGCCTGGTTGGAGGAACAAGCTGCAGCGGTGGCCAACGCTCCGGTACCTTTGGCTGTCTCTCCTTCGCGCCGCGTCCGGTGCTCGTGTCCTCCAGAAAGGCTGAGCCCCGTTGTGGCTCGTCGAACTCGGTGCCACAGAGGGAGCCCTGTGAGGGAACCTCCGGCTCGGGCGTCTGGCAGCACAGATACTGCAGCCGGTGCCAGGGTCGGAAGGAATCCCACTTCGCAGCGGAGTCCAGCGGAAGTGGGGTGGGTGCGGCCTCTACTTCCGGTCACCACTCCACTCGCCAGTTCTACGCCGGGTTCCATGGTTCGGACGGCTGCCCCTGGTGATGTGGCGGCTGGGGGTGGAGCCCCACGGCGATCCGGAGGAAGCAAGGGACCTGCATTGGGCCGCAGGCCTAGGTCGTCTGTTTCGAGGGTGACTTCCGGGCAGCGAGCTGCCGGCCCTCTGGTGCCGGTCGACTACGAGAGAGAGAGCTTGGGAGCCCGCCCCTCACCCACTTCGGTACCGGCCGTTGAGCACGCCTGTGCATGCTGCCATGGATCTGGCACCAGATCTGCCGAAGACCTTGAGGATGGGGAGCTTCGTGGACAGGATGGTCCAGCTGATGGGTCCACAGCACCTGTGCAGCTCGGTGAGTCGTTTTCACCATCTTTACCTTTTCCTGCTATACTTATGTCTCCTGTTTCGGGGGAGGGTTCCGCGGTTGAGGAGCGGGTATGTGATGTGGGGTCTGGGTTTGGGAATGTTGGGGGTGGGGGGGAAAGTCTGCGATAGTTGGTCGTTTGCGTCAAGGAATTGTTAGGCCGGCTCGACGGGACTGGGGTCACCGAGCCCCCTTCGCGGTCTCCTGTGGCGGCATGGGTTGGGGCTGGTGGGGTAGGGTTTAATGCCCCGGCGGCGGTCGCCTCGAGTGTAGGAGCAAATACGGAATCGGTGGCGGTGTCTGTTCAGACCGACTCGGCGGCGGCGGTTGATGGTGTTCGGTTGGACGATAAAGCCAGGGGGGAGGTTTATGTGTGTTTTGAAGGACCTTTGGGGGCACACTTGAAGCAGCAAGTTCGGAAAAAAATTTGGAAGGACGAGTACGTGGAAATTTTTTCATTTTTGCCCCTGGAAAAATTTAATCTGGAAAAGGGGAAGTGAGATGAGAGTAAGAAGGAGGAGGAGGAAAAGCGTTGTTACCGCCTTATCCCTAAGACATTTGTTAACTGGTTGCAAGAGTTCGCCATTTTGGCCAGTGTTATTGGTGAAAAGGCTCCGGAACATTGCTCCCCCCTGTTTTGCTATATGGATGCCATCGGGCAAGCCCATAGGGTATATGCGGGGGGCTAGATTGGCTACGTTATGACAAGCAGTTTAGACAACGAAAGGCGGTTCGGCCCAATATTAGGTCGGACCACGGGGATATTGCCCTCTGGTCATGGGTAACGGCTCCAGTTCGACCGGGCCAGTCCTTTCCCGGGAGCGGGGGGGGGGGGGCAGCAGGCCAATCTGGTCAATCCAGCTCAGGGGGCAACGCAAAGCTCGGGCTGTGCTGGCAATACAATGAGGGGCAGTGTAAATTCGGTGCAGGTTGCAAGTTCAAGCACCTTTGTGCTCAATGCAATGGGGCGTCCCACTGGGCATCTAAATGCTTGCGCAAGGGAAAACGAGGTGGGGGTGGGGGTTTTAACACCAGTCATGGGGGTGACGCCAGTGAAGCTGGAAAGGATGGTCAGGTTTCTAAATAGTTATCCGGACAGGGCCAGTGCGCAGTTGTTGTTTGATGGTTTTAATGTGGGTTTTTGTATCCCCTCCCCTCCTCACAGGGTCCCCTTTTCCATAAAAAAATCTGAAGTGAGCTTACCAGCATCCTGACGTGGTTAGGGAGAAATTGGCGTCGCCGCTTGTGAAATTTGTGCTAGGTCCAAGACTCCCAGGTCTCGACCTGCGGGCTTACTATGTTCTTTGCCCATTCCCCAGAGACCTTGGACCCATATCTCCATGGATTTTATCACCGATCTGCCTCCGTCCCAAGGCACGTCGGTGGTGTGGGTTGTAGGAGACCGCTTCAGTAAGATGTGCCACTTTGCACCCCTCAAGAAACTACCCAATGCCAAGACGTTAGCTACCTTGTTTGTCAAACACATCCTGCGTCTCCATCGGGTTCCGGTCAATATTGTTTCTGACAGAGGGGTACAATTTGTTTCATTGTTTTGGAGAGCTTTCTGTAAGAAGCTGGAGATTGATCTCTCCTTTTCCTCGGCCTTCCATCCTGAAACTAATGGCCAAACTGAGAGGACTAATCAGTCTCTAGAACAATACTTAAGGTGTTTTATCTCAGACTGTCAAGATGATTGGGTCTCCTTCATTCCCCTCGCCGAATTTTCCCTTAAAAACCAGGTCAGTAGCTCGTCAGGAGTTTCCACCTTCTTCTGTAATTTTGGGTTTAATCCACGGTTCTCCTCCGTTTCACCTGGTGGTTCCAACAATACCGAGGTAGATGTCGTTCATCGGGAACTGTGCACAGTCTGGGCGCAGGTTCAGAAGAACCTTGAGGTGTCCCAGAGCATCAAAAAGACTAAGGCAGATAAAAGACGTTCAACTAACCCTCTGTTTGTGGTCGGGGATCTGGTGTGGCTGTCTTCTAAAAATTTGCGCCTTAAAGTTCCGTCCAAGAAGTTTGCTCCCCGGTATATAGGGCCGTACAAAATTATTGAGGTCCTCAACCCTGTCTCCTTCCGGCTGGAGTTACCCCCGTCTTTTCAGATACACAACGTGTACCATGCCTCCCTCTTGAAAAGCTGCTCCCCGTCCTTGGCTACATCGAGGAAACCTCCGGTCCCTGTTCTCACTCCGGATGGGGTAGAATTCGAGGTAGCCAAGATTGTGGACAGCAGGATGGTCCAAGGCTCCCTTTAGTACCTGGTCCATTGGAGAGGATACGGGCCTGAGGACAGGACTTGGGTACCCGCCCGGGATGTTCACGCCGATATATTGCTCAGCAAGTTCCATCTTCGGTTCCCCAACAAGCCAGGCCCACCTAGGAAGGGTCCAGTGGCCCCTCATAAAAAGGGGGGTACTGTAAAAGGTTTGCCAGACACAGGTTCTGTGTCGATGCCCGGGGTTAATCAGCCTTCATCAGCTCCAAGGTCTGCTCGAGTGACGCGATCTCTTACCACTCAGGCTGGCAGGCTGAGGAGAGGGAGAACCTATCACAGCCTGGCCTGACGGTTCTAGTTTCCGCCCTTGGTCTATTTTTGCCCTCACTTGCAGCATGTTCCTTGCCTGTGATTGTCTGGTTTCCTGGCTCTGCGATTCTTGCTATTTACCTTATTGACCGCTGTTACTTATTGACCCTGGCTTGACTGACTATTCTCCTGCTCTGATTTGCTACGTCGTACTCTCCTGGTTTGTCTCGGCTCGTTCACCACTGCCTGTTGCTCACAGTGTTTCCGTGGGCAACTGCCCCTACCTCCCCCTTTATCTTCTGTGTGCCCTTGTCTTGTGTTGTCTGCCTTGCACTTATTGAGCGTAGGGACCGTCGCCCAGTTGTACGCCGTCACTTAGGACGGGCCGTGCAAGTAGGCAGGGACTGAGTTTCGGGTAGATTAGGGCTCACCTGTCTGTCTCCCTACCCCGTTTCATTACACTATGACACCTGATAGCTCTGCTACTTGATAGGAGACAGTGGCTCAGCAGACAGTATCACATATAATATGCTTAGATACAATGGCTCAGCAGACAGTATCACACATGCTAGGCCCAATTAGAAGGTTAATTGTGAAAACCTTTCTTATGGTGTTTCTCGATAAAGGTCACTTGAACTGGTATCATTTAAACAGTTAACCGATGAATGGCGCTGTTTATGTGGAATTTACCCTGCGGCCTAATGTACCATATAATGTATTAAAATTATTTTTTTTAAAAACCTACATTTTGTGGGGTGAATTGAAAAAAAACCTGTAATTCCGCCATTTGTGTTTTGATTTTACAGTGTTCATCGGGCGGCATGAATTGCATGATAACTTGATTCTGCGGGTCGTTACGATTATGGCGATACCAAATTTATATAGTTTTATTTTTTACTAAATAATTTGTTTTTGTGACGCTGCATTCGAAGATGAACTGCATAGTTTTTCAATGCAACAGAACTTCATAGGGCGGGAAGGGGTTAAAACCCACTCTCTGAAGCCCCCCTTCATGATACATTTCAACTAATCTGGTCCCCATGGCAGAAATCTGTCTTTCCATCTGGCACCTCCAGCAGACTCCTTTCAGTCTAGTTTGATTTCTTTTACCTCAGAGTTCCTGTTTTTCCCTTTTTTTAATTTCTTCTTTCCCTCTCCCCTTCTTCTCCTTCTCCCCCCACTTTTTTTGAACTATTTCTAACAGGAGCTGTGCAGGATTAGAAAAATATGTCTGCTTTCTTCCAAATACAGCACCACACCTATCCACAGGTTGTATCTGGTATTGCAGGTTAGCTCCATTGAAGTGAATGGTAATGAGCTGTAGTACCACACACAACCTATGGACAGGTGTGGTGCTGGTTTTTGGAGAAAGCAGACAAGTTCTCTCATCCTGGACAGCCCTTTGTCATGGATAGTTCTTGTGCGGAGATGCTCCCTGCATTATCCCTTTTCCTTTATGGCCGCTGATATGTTCTATTCAGCTTTATGGCCTCTGTGGTAAGTACACTGCCAGTCATTAAAGGGTTAACACTTCAGACCACTGTGGGTGACGTCACAATGTATGAGTTGTGCAGTGGTAATAAACTCCTGTAGTAATGATGATGAAGGTGCTGATGTCATAAATACAAATGTTTATGACATAAAGAAGATTCCATATTAGAAGGTTTTACTGCCACATTCAGCGCCATATTGGATGGGACTGAGGACCTTGAGCTTGACTTCCCCACCAATACCGACCTGATGTAATTTGGAGGTTCTAGCAGGGAAACCCTTCACCCCAGACCACTTCTTCATCACAGTGATGCCATCCTCTTCATACGGGTTGTCTGTAATAGAGGGGGGTTTCCAGCAGGAGATCCCCCTCTATTAGCCGGAGCGGAGACAGGTACTACAAGGAGGCATCTGGAGGACCCGTCTCATCCGTGGATCGCCCATTCATTTTAATGGGTGCCCAGGAAGAGAGACATCCGCCTAGCCAACCAGATCAGCCGATTTATGTGTTTTATGTCGTTCGTTCATTGTATTGTCTTTCCTTGAAAATCTGAGAAAACGTACAAATTCTGTTACAAATGATATTTTGGCACCTTCTAAGCCCAGAGGAAGGGCAATCCTCCAGCCATGGTTTCCCTAGAGGTTTCCTCCACAGGGGGTTTTTCCTTTCCTGCGTGCTGGAGGGTGACTCTTCGTGAGTCGGAGGTTTGCCATTTTGGGTTTGGTCATATAATATAATAAAAGTTTTGACCATTTAACACCCAATTATAATGTTTTGTGTCTTTATTTTGCATTCTTTGGTTTGGTGATTGGGATTCTGGGTCTATCACATATCACAAAATCATAAGGCCGGACATCTACTTCCCACACTGACATAGAATGGAGACAACAAGCGTTGCTGCACAATTAAGTGTACACATCCTTACATTAAGATATTGTATTACGGTCTGTAGCCTTTGGGGGGAATATATTAACCTTTCTACAACAGTTTACTAGCGTAGAAAATTCACAAAATGCGCAAATGTCGACATTTTTGGGGGCAAATAATGAGCGGGGCATAGCAGAAATGGCCAACAATTTTACTATAATTTACGCCAGTAACTGATGTCAATTATAGCAGAAATCTATATGTATAGTGCGACCCAGATTTATCTCTGGGGGGCGTAACAAGGCAAATGTCCGTGCCAGACCCATACCTCCCCCCAATCAGACTGTATGCCCCCCCCCAATCAGACAATAAAATACATTTTAAAAATGTACTTTAAATGTACAGCAGGCCGCAGCACCTAGAAAGTACTGATGACAGGCCGCACTGCAACTAAAAGATGCGACACATTTATTAAGAGTCATTCGCCTGTTAATAAATGTGTTGCATCTTACTCCAGCAAACTGTTTAATAGGACTGGTGTATGAAACGCCAGTATTAAAGGGAATGCGTTGCTAGAAATTATGACAAATAGCTGCCCCCATACAGTTTAATGCCCCTTTAGCTACCTCTAGTACCAGTGCACACATATAAAGCGCCAGTGCCCATATAGATAGTGTCACACACAGTTCCCATGTAGATGGTGCCCACCCCCCCAGGGATTCCACTCCAGGAGGAGCCCCTGCCGTCACTGTCCATATATGGACAGTGACGTAAGGCATTCCCTATAGGAGCAGGCTGTGGCCAGGGATTGCACTCCAGGAGGAGCCCTTGATGTAACTGTACATATATGGACAGTGACATCAGCGGTTCCACCTAGGAGCGGAATCCCCGGCCAGACCATCGGCAATGTATATATATGGATAGTGAGATAAGGGGCTCCGCACTTAAAGTAGCGCTGTGCCCGGGAATTCCTCGGCGAGTGGTACTAATACAGAAGCAGGGAGCTGACGATCCCTTACATTAGCATTGGATTCAACTGTATCTGCATCCTGAGGACGCAGATACAGTTGACACCAAGACATACCACCGGCCGCTTGGTACAGCGTAACACCGCCCGGAATCCTGGACTGTCCCGCTGTATCCGGGACGGTTAGGAGGTATGCAGTAACTAGGACCATGCACATGCGTAGATTACACAGTAAATGCTTGTTCATGAGCCTGCAAAAGAGGAGCTGCTCAGTTTGCCATTAGGGTGATGACTGACAGATAAGGCCTCGTTCACATCTGCACTATTGTCTCTGGTAAAATCACGGCCAATGGAAATCCACTAATGTCAATGGGTTCTGTCGGCAGGTGGCGGTGTCCGTTGTGCGACTGAACCGTTGCTTCCGTTATTCCTTTGTTCTGCACCACTGACGGAGAGAACAACAAAACACACCAACGCAGGTGTGAACAGGGCCTAAGAGAGATAACTGAATACAGCAGCTGACCATAAACTGAAATACACTGCAGGTACAGAAGACAAATGGTAGACCAATTAGAAATGTGATTTATATTGTACAATACATACAAGACAATTTAAAAAAAAACAGTGCAAAGGTGTACATAGCCTTTAAGCAATCAGGAGGCATATTTTCAGATTCTGCTGGACTTCTCCCATATACCGGCGTTTCAGGCATCCTATTGGTCCACGGTGTCCTCAATGCCCACCCCATTTACTTCTTGTTTAGCCACAATGCCCGCACGCCACAGCAAGCTGACAGTGCCCGCCCTAATGGTATATACAGGGGTGATGGAGATTTTATACCGAGATAATGGTGGGCTGGTACATACACGGATAATGGTGGTTATATATGGGGATGATGGCTGGTATATACAGGGATGATGAGAGTCCCTTATATAACCCCCATATTCCCTGTATATTACCCCCAAAAGGATAGATCAGCAGCACATCGCAGTCCAAAACTCATGGAAAACTATTTTATGTTTCACCCATCCCACCCATCGCTGGATGTGGGTATACTAGGACACATGACTAATATGATAATATTTTAATATAGAATTGTACATCCTAGTATAATAGCTAAAGAAAATTAACTTATGAGGTTTAGAGTTAGTTTTATGTCAAAATTTTGATCTAAGGTATGCGCACCGTGACGGGCGGTAGTCATGTAGACTGAACGCTTCCATGATTTGAATACGCTGTGACGTGGCACATTGGGCCACGTGAACGTGGTATACAGGTTACATCAACACTTTCATGATGTATCTTGTGGTTCGCGCTTGGGCATTGGAGATGAAAAAGACTGGAAGTCAACATGGCGTTCTGGGCCGGATGAAGAAGAAAAGAGAACATGAATGACTCCAATCTGAGAAGATGTCACCTGTGAGTCACTGAATTTCACTGCACTGTATTCACTTACACTACCGTTCAAAAGTTTAGGGTCACCCAGACAATTTTGTGTTTTCCATGAAAACTCACACTTATATTTATCAAATGAGTTGCAAAATGACTAGAAAATATAGTCAAGACATTGACAAGGTTAGAAATAATGATTTTTATTTGAAATAATAATTTTCTCCTTCAAACTTTGCTTTTGTCAAAGAATGCTCCATTTGCAGCAATTACAGCATTTCAGACCTTTGGCATTCTAGCTGTTAATTTGCTGAGGTAATCGGGAGAAATTTCACCCCATGCTTCCAGAAGCCCCTCCCACAAGTTGGATTGGCTTGATGGGCACTTCTTGCGTACCATACGGTCAAGCTGCTCCCACAACAGCTCTATGGGGTTGAGATCTGGTGACTGTGCTGGCCACTCCATTACAGATAGAATACCAGCTGCCTGCTTCTTCCCTAAATAGTTCTTGCATCATTTGGAGGTGTGCTTTGGGTCATTGTCCTGTTGTAGGATGAAATTGGCTCCAATCAAGCGCTGTCCACAGGGTATGGCATGGTGTTGCAAAATGGAGTGATAGCCTTCCTTATTCAAAATCCCTTTTACCTTGTACAAATCTCCCACTTTACCAGCACCAAAGCAACCCCAGACCATCACATTACCTCCACCATGCTTGACAGATGACGTCAAGCACTCTTCCAGCATCTTTTCAGTTGTTCTGCGTCTCACAAATGTTCTTCTGTGTGATCCAAACACCTCAAACTTCGATTAGTCTGTCCATAACACTTTTTTCCAATCTTCCTCTGTCCAATAACCTAAACAACAACCTCACACCAGTAATGGCGTGTACTGGGGTCCCTTTAAATGTATAGACCTAAAAACGAACCAAAAATGGGACACAACCCTAAAGCAAGTAATGTACTCAAAAGATAAAAGTACAAAAAATCTTTATTAAATATAATAACAATGACAAATAATGGGAAAAGAGATCTGATACAATAAACACGGAGACATGTACAACAGGGTCAGGTGAAAAAGACCAGAACCAACAGAATCAACCGTCCACTAGAGACCTAACACACGCTCAATTAGGGTATGTTCACACGGCCTATTTACGGACGTAAATCGGGCGTTTTTGCCCCGAATTACGCCCGAAAATAGCGCCTCAATAGCGCTGACAAACATCTGCCCATTGAAAGCAATGGGCAGACGTTTGTCTGTTCACACGAGGCGTATATTTACGCGCCGCTGTCAAATGACGGCGCGTAAATAGACGCCCGCGTAGAAGAAGTGACCTGTCACTTCTTTGGCCGTAATTGGAGCCGCTATTCATTGACTCCAATGAATAGCAGCGCTAATTACGGCCGTAATTGACGCGGCGTTCAAGCGCCTGCACATGCCGGTACGGCTGAAATTACGGGGATGTTTTCAGGCTGAAACATCCCCGTAATTTCAGCCGTTACGGACCCCCGCCGTGTGAACATACCCTTATAGGTAAGTAATTGGTAAACCCGGGGGTATGGGGAGGTAAGTCCCATACATAGTGCCATGTAATCAGCTAGATGAGCAGTGTGTAAAGTATGTCAGTATACGTAGCCTGCACAATAAGTGGTGCATGTAATAATACGTGCACAATCTGTACAATATAATCAGTAGTACGTAAAAAATTATTACTAGAAAACATATGCAGACAGTATAAAGGCTCAAGTAGCCAAGAAAAATATGGCTGGCTGAAATAGCATAATATTGTGGAGGCTACAAAGGGCTGAAAAAACCTGTGCACATACCCAGAGACATGATGAGGAGCGTGGAGGATCGATGGAGTGGATGGGTGAATAAACGCCTCAAGATTTTTTGTACTTTTATCTTTTGAGTACATTACTTGCTTTAGGGTTGTGTCCCATTTTTGGTTCGTTTTTAGGTCTATTCCTCTGTCCAATGTCTGTGAGCTTTTGCCCATATTAATCTTTTCCTTTTTTTTAGCCAGTCTCAGATATGGCTTTTTCTTTTCCACTCTGCCCTGAAGGCCAGCATCCCGGAGTCGCCTCTTCACTGTAGACGTTGACACTGCCGTTTTGCAGGTACTATTTAATGAAGCTGCCAGTTGAGGACCTGTGAGGCGTCTATTTCTCAAACTAGAGACTCTAATGTACTTGACTTGTTGCTCAGTTGTGCAGCGGGGCCTCCCACTTCTCTTTCTACTCTGGTTAGAGCCTGTTTGTGCTGTCCTCTGAAGGGAGTAGTACACACCGTTGTAGGAAATCTGCAGTTTCTTGGCAATTTCTCGCATGGAATAGCCTTCATTTCTAAGAACAAGAATAGACTGTCGAGTTTCACATGAAAGCTCTATTTTTCTAGCCATTTGGAGAGTTTTATCGAACCCACAAATGTAATGCTCCAGATTCTCAACTAGCTCAAAGGAAGGTCAGTTTTATGGCTCCTCTAAACAGCAAAACTGTTTACAGCGGTGCTAACATAATTGCACAAGGGTTTTCAAGTGTTTTCTAATCATCCATTAGCCTTCTAACACAGTTAGCAAACACAATGTACCATTAGAACACTGGAGTGATGGTTGCTGGAAATGGGCCTCTATACACCTATGTAGATATTGCATTAAAACCAGACGTTTACAGCTAGAATAGTCATTTACCACATTAACAATGGATAGAGTGTATTTCTGATTAATTGAATGTTATCTTCATTGGAAAAAAACTGTGCTTTTCTTTCAAAAATAAGGAAATTTCTAAGTGACCCTAAACTTTTGAACGGTAGTATATATGGTCTGCAGAATGCCTGTGTAGGACTGATATCTGTCACTATATGGTGGGAATATTGGTCTTTGTTTTACTACACACGTTTTTAGTACACAATTAAGAGTGTTCACATTATTTCTATATAGTGGAAGTGTAGACCCCCAAGAATTATTTCCTTTGGTGGGTCCAAGGTACCTCAGTCAGACACTGAGTGTACACATCCTTGCATTAAAATATTGTATTACTGTCTGTAGCCTTAGAGGAGAATTTATTAACCATGCTAAGCCGCTTATCTGGCATAGAAAAGTCCCAAAAGTCGCAATTTGCGGGAAAGTTTTTGGTCAGTTTACGCTGCCTTTGGCACTTTTTTGAAAAGTGTGTGGTGCTTTGCTTTTGTATGCTCTGGGACGCCTCTAGTTTCTTCTGAACCTGGGCTCAGACTGTGAACAGTTCCCGATGAACGAGATCTACCTCGGGATTGTTGGAACCACCAGATGAAACAGAGGAGAACCGTGGATTAAACCCAAAATTACAGAAAAATGGGGAGACCCCTGATGAGTTACTGACCCGGTTATTAAGGGAAAATTATTTAGCCTATTTACCCCAGACTAGACCCCTAAATCAATGGAGACCCCAGACCAGACCCCTAAATAAATACAGACCCAGACTAGACCCCTAAATAAATGCAGACCTCAGACCGGACCCCTAGATAAATACAGACCCCAGACTAGACCCCTAAATCAATGGAGACCCCAGATCAGACCCCTAAATAAATACAGACCCAGACTAGACCCCTAAATAAATGTAGACCCCAGACCAGACCCCTAAATAAACACAGACCGCAGACCAGACCCCTAAATAAATGCAGACCCAAGACCAGACCCCTAAATAAATACAGACCCCAGACCAGACCCATAAATAAATGCAGACCCCAGACCAGACCCGTAAATACAGACCCCAGACCAGACCCCTAAATAAATACAGACCCAAGACTAGACCCCTAAATAAATACAGACCCCTAAATAAATACAGACCCCAGACCAGAATCCTAATTAAATACAGACCCCAGACCACACCCCTAAATAAATACAGACCCAAGACTAGACCCCTAATTAAATACAGACCCCAGAGCAGATCCCTAAATAAATACAGACCCAACACTAGACCCCTAAATGAATACAGACCTCAGACCAGACCCCTAATTAAATACAGACCCCAGACCACACCCCCAAATGAATACAGACCTCAGACCAGACCCCTAAATAAATAGACCCCAGAGCAGACCCCTAAATCAATGCAGACCCCAGACCAGACCCCTAAATAAATACAGACACCAGAACAGACTCCTAAATAAATACAGACCCCAGACTAGACCCCTAAATAAATGCAGACCCCAGAATAGTCCCCTAAATAAATGCAGACCCCAGACCAGACCCCTAAATAAACACAGACCGCAGACCAGACGCCTAAATAAATACAGACCCCAGAGCAGCCCCCTAAGTCAATGCAGACCACAGACCAGATCCCTAAATAAATACAGACCCAGACTAGACCCCTAAATAAATGCAGACCCCAGACTAGACCCCTAAATAAATGCAGACCCCAGACCAGACCCCAAAATAAATACAGACCCCAGACCAGACCCCTAAATAAATGCAGACCCCAGTCTAGACCCCTAAATAAATACAGACCCCAGACCAGAACCGTAAATAAATGCAGACCCCAGACCAGACCCCTAAATACAGACCCCAGAGTAGACCCCTAAATGAATGCAGACCCCAGACTAGATCCCTAAATAAATACAGACTCCAGACTAGACCCCAAAATAAATGCAGACCACAGACCAGACCCCTAAATAATTACAGACCCCAGACCAGACCCCTAAATAAATACAGACCCCAGACCAGACCCCTAAATAAATACAGACCACAGACCGGACCCCTAAATAAATACAGACCCAAGACTAGACCCCTAAATGAATACAGACCCCAGACCAGAATCCTAATTAAATACAGACCCCAGCCTAGACCCCTAAATGAATACAGACCCCAGACTAGACCCCTTAATAAATACAGACCACAGAGCAGACCCCTAAATCAAAGCAGACCACAGACCAGACCATTAAAAAAATACTGACACTAGACCAGACTCCTAAATAAATGCAGACCCCAGATCGGACCCCTAAATAAATACAGACCCCAGACCAGACTCCTAAATAGATACAGACCCAAGACTAGACCCCTAAATGAATACAGACCCCAGACTAGACCCCAAAATAAATACAGACATCAGACCAGACTCCTAAATAAATACAGACCCCAGACTAGACCCCTAAATAAATGTAAACCCCAGACAAGACCCCTAAATAAACACAGACCCCAGACCAGACCCCTAAATAAATGCAGACCCCAGACCAGACCCCTAAATAAATGCAGACCCCAGACTAGACCCCTAAATGCAGACCCCAGACCAGACCCCTAAATAAATGTAAACCCCAGACCAGACCCCTAAATAAATGCAGACCCCAGACCAGACCCCTAAATAAATGTAAACCCCAGACCAGACCCCTAAATAAATACAGACCCCAAACCAGACCCCTAAATAAATGTAAACCCCAGACAAGACGCCTAAAAAAATACAGACCCAAGACTAGACCCTAAATGAATACAGACCCCAGACCGGACCCCTAAATGAATACAGACTCCAGACTAGACCCCTTAATAAATAAGGAACCCAGACCAGACCCTCAAATTAATGCAGACCCCAGACCGAACCCCTAAATAAATACAGACCCCAGACTAGATCCCTAAATAAATGCAGACCCCAGACTAGACCCCTAAATAAATGCAGACCCTAGACCAGACCCATAAATAAATACAGACCCAAGACTAGAGCAATAAATGAATACATAACTCAGACCAGACCCCTAAATAAATATAGAACCCAGACCAGACCCCTAAATATTTACAGACCCCAGACCAGACCCCTAAATAAATCCAGACCCCAGACCGGACCCCTAAATAAATACAGACCCCCAGACTGGACCCCTAAATAAATACAGAGCACAGACTAGACCCCTAAATTAATGCAGACCACAGACCAGACCCCTAAACAAATACAGACCCAAGACTAGACCCCTAAATGAATACAGACCCCAAACCAGACCCCTAAATAAATACAGACCACAGAGCAGACCCCTAAATCAAAGCAGACAACAGACCAGTCCCCTAAATAAATACAGACCCCAGACCAAACCCCTAAATAAATGCAGACCCTAGACCAGACCCATAAATAAATACAGACCCAAGACTAGAGCAATAATGAATACATAACTCAGACCAGACCCCTAAATAAATATAGACCCCAGACCAGACCCCTAAATCAATGCAGACCCCAGTCCAGGCCCCTAAATATTTACAGACCCCAGACCAGACCCCTAAATAAATCCAAGACCCCAGACCGGACACCTAAATAAATACAGACCCCCAGACTGGACCCCTAAATAAATACAGAGCACAGACTAGACCCCTAAATGAATACAGACCCCAAACCAGACCCCTAAATGAATACAGACCCCAGAGCAGACTACTAAATTAATGCAGACCACACCCCTAAACAAATACAGACCCAAGACTAGACCCCTAAATGAATACAGACCCCAAACCAGACCCCTAAATGAATACAGACCCCAGAGCAGACTACTAAATTAATGCAGACCACACCCCTAAACAAATACAGACCCAAGACTAGACCCCTAAATGAATACAGACCCCAAACCAGACCCCTAAATAAATACAGACCACAGACCAGACCCCTAAATAAATACTGACACTAGACCAGACTCCTAAATAAATGCAGACCCCAGATCGGACCCCTAAATAAATACAGACCCCAGACCAGACTCCTAAATAAATACAGATCCAAGACTAGACCCTTAAATGAATACAGACCCCAGACCAGACCCCTAAATAAATACAGACACCAGACCAGACTCCTAAATAAATGCAGACCCCAGACTAGACCCCTAAATAAATACAGACCCCAGACTAGACCCCTAAATAATTACAGACCCCAGACCAGTCCCCTAAATAAATGCAGACCCCAGACCAGACCCCTAAATAAATGCAGACCCCAGACTAGACCCCTAAATGCAGACCCCAGACCAGACCCATAAATAAATGCAGACCCCAGACCAGACCCCTAAATAAACGTAAACCCCAGACCAGACCCCTAAATAAATGTAAACCCCAGACCAGACCCCTAAAAAAATACAGACCCAAGACTAGACCCCTAAATGAATACAGACCAAAGACCTGACCCCTAAATAAATACAGACCCCAGACCCCTAAATAAATGCAGACCCCAGACCAGACCCCTAAATAAATGCAGACCCCAGACTAGACCCCTAAATGCAGACCACAGACCAGACCCCTAAATAAATACAGACCCCAGACTAGACCCCTAAATGAATACAGACCCCAAACCAGACCCCTAAATAAATACAGACCCCGGAGCAGACCCCTAAATAAATACAGACCCCAGACCAGACCCCTAAATCAATACAGAACACAGACCAGTCCCCCAAATAAATGAAGACCCCAGACTAGACCTCTAAATAAATACAGACCCCAGACCACACCCCTAAATAAATACAGACCCCAGAGTAGACCCCTAAATGAATACAGACCCCAGACCAGACCCCTAAATAAATACAGACCCCAGAGTAGACGCCTAAATGAATGCAGACCCCAGACTAGATCCCTAAATAAATACAGACCCCAGACCAGACCCCTAAATAAATACAGACCCCAGACTAGACCCCTAAATAAATGCAGACCCCAGACTGGACCCCTAAATATATACAGACCCCAGACTAGACCCCTAAATAAATGCAGACCCCTGACCAGACCCCTAAAAAAATACAGACAAAGACCGGACCCCTAAATAAATACAGATCCCAGACCAGACCCCTAAATAAATACAGATCCAGGACTAGACCCCTAAATAAATGCACACCCCAGACCAGACTCCTAAATAAATACAGACCACAGACCAGACCCCAAAATAATTACAGACCCCAGACCAGACGCCTAAATAAATACAGACCCCAGACCGGACCCCTAAATAAATACAGACCCCAGACTGGACCCCTAAATATATACAGACCACAGACTAGACCCCTAAATGAATACAGAACCCAGACCAGACCCCTAAATAAATATAGACCCCAGACCAGACCCCTAAATCAATGCAGACCACAGACCAGACCCCTAAATATTTACAGACCCCAGACCAGACCCCTAAATAAATCCAGACCCCAGACCGGACCCCTAAATAAATACAGACCCCCAGACTGGACCCCTAAATAAATACAGACCCCAGACTAGACCCCTAAATGAATACAGACCCCAAACCAGACCCCTAAATAAATACAGACCCCAGACCAGACCCCTAAATCAATACAGACCCCAAACCAGACCCCTAAATAAATTCTGACCCTAGACCAGACCCCTTAATAAACACAGACCACAGACCAGACCCCTAACTAAATACAGACCCCAAACCAGACCCCTAAATAAATGCAGACCCCAGACTAGACCTCTAAATAAATACAGACCCCAGACCACACCCCTAAATAAATACAGACCCCAGAGTAGACCCCTAAATGAATACAGACCCAAGACCAGACCCCTAAATAAATACAGACCCCAGAGTAGACGCCTAAATGAATGCAGACCCCAGACTAAATCCCAAAATAAATACAGACACCAGACCCCTAAATAAATACAGACCCCAGACCAGACCCCTAAATAAATACAGATCACAGCCCGGACCGCTAAACAAATACAGACCCCAGACTAGACCCCTAAATAAATACAGACCCCAGAACAGACCCCTAAATGAATACAGACCCCCAGACTGGACCCCTAAATAAATACAGACCCCAGACTAGACCCCTAAATGAATACAGACCCCAAACCAGACCCCTAAATAAATACAGACCCCAGACCAGACCCCTAAATCAATACAGACCCCAAACCAGACCCCTAAATAAATTCTGACCCTAGACCAGACCCCTTAATAAACACAGACCACAGACCAGACCCCTAAATAAATACAGACCCCAAACCAGACCCCTAAATGAATACAGACCCCAGACCAGACCCCTAAATAAATACAGACCCCAGAGTAGACGCCTAAATGAATGCAGACCCCAGACTAGATAACTAAATAAATACAGACCCCAGACCAGACCCCTAAATAAATACAGACCCCAGACCAGACCCCTAAATAAATACAGACCACAGACCAGACCCCTAAATCAATGCAGACCACAGACCAGACCCCTAAATATTTAATGACCCCAGACCAGACCCCTAAATAAATTCAGACCCCAGACCAGACCCCTAAATAAATACAGACCCCAGACCAGACCCCTTAATAAATACAGACCCCAGACCAGACCCCTAAATAAATACAGACCCAAGACTAGAGCACTAAATAAATGCAGACGCCAGACTAGACCCCTAAATAAATACAGACCCCAGACTAGACCCCTTAATAAATACAGACCCCAGACCAGACCCCTAAATAAATACAGACCCAAGACTAGAGCACTAAATAAATGCAGACGCCAGACTAGACCCATAAATAAATACAGACCACAGACCAGACTCCTAAATAAATGCAGACCTTAGACCAGACCCCTAAATAAATACAGACCCAAGACTAGACCCCTAAATAAATACAGACCCCAGACCAGACCCCTAAATAAATACAGACCCCAGACCAGACCCCTAAATAAATACAGACCCAAGACAAGACCCCTAAATCAATGCAGATCACAGACCAGACCCCTAAATAAATACAGACCCAAGACTAGAACCCTAAATGTATACAGACCCCAGACCAGACCCCTATATGAATACAGACCCCAGACCAGACCCCTAAATAAATGCAGACCCCAGACCAGACCCCTAAATAAATACAGACCCCAGACCAGACCCCTTAATAATCACAGACCAGACCCCTAACTAAATACAGACCCCAGACCAGACCCCTAAATAATTACAGACCCCAGACCAGACCCCTAAATAATTACAGTCCTCAGACCAGACTATACTGACTGTAAAGTGCAGCGTGCGTTACTATACTGACTGTAAAGTGCAGCGTGTGTTACTATACTGACTGTAAAGTGCAGCGTGCGTTACTATACTGACTGTAAAGTGCAGCGTGTTACTATACTGACTGTAAAGTGCAGCGTGTGTTACTATACTGACTGTAAAGAGCCGCATGTGTTACTATTCTGACTGTAAAGTGCAGCGTGTGTTACTATACTGACTGTAAAGTGCAGCGTGTGTTACTATACTGACTGTAAAGTGCAGCGTGTGTTACTATACTGACTGTAAAGTGCAGCATGTGTTACTATACTGACTGTAAAGTGCAGCGTGTGTTACTATACTGACTGTAAAGTGCAGCATGTGTTACTATACTGACTGTAAAGTGCCGCATGTGTTACTATACTGACTGTAAAGTGCAGCGTGTGTTACTATACTGACTGCAAAGAACAGCGTGTGTTACTATACTGACTGTAAAGAGCAGCGTGTGTTACTATACTGACTGTAAAGAGCAGCGTGTGTTACTATACTGACTGTAAAGTGCAGCGTGTGTTACTATACTGACTGCAAAGAACAGCGTGTGTTACTATACTGACTGTAAAGTGCAGCATGCGTTACTATACTGACTGTAAAGAGCAGCATGTGTTACTATACTGACTGTAAAGTGCTGCATGCGTTACTATACTGACTGTAAAGTGCAGCGTGCGTTACTATACTGACTGTAAAGTGCTGCATGCGTTACTATACTGACTGTAAAGTGCAGCGTGCGTTACTATACTGACTGTAAAGAGCAGCATGTGTTACTATACTGACTGTAAAGTGCAGTATGTGTTACTATACTGACTGTAAAGTGCTGCATGCGTTACTATACTGACTGTAAAGTGCAGCGTGCGTTACTATACTGACTGTAAAGTGCAGCATGTGTTACTATACTGACTGTAAAGTGCAGCGTGTGTTACTATACTGACTGTAAAGAGCAGCGTGCGTTACTATACTGACTGTCAAGTGCAGCATGTGTTACTATACTGACTGTAAAGTGCAGCGCGCGTTACTATACTGACTGTAAAGAGCAGCGTGCGTTACTATACTGACTGTAAAGTGCAGCGTGTGTTACTATACTGACTGTAAAGAGCCGCATGTGTTACTATACTGACTGTAAAGTGCAGCATGTGTTACTATACTGACTGTAAAGTGCAGCATGTGTTACTATACTGACTGTAAAGAGCCGCATGTGTTACTATACTGACTGTAAAGTGCAGCATGTGTTACTATACTGACTGTAAAGAGCAGCATGTGTTACTATACTGACTGTAAAGAGCAGCATGTGTTACTATACTGACTGTAAAGTGCAGCATGCGTTACTATACTGACTGTAAAGAGCAGCATGTGTTACTATACTGACTGTAAAGTGCCGCATGTGTTACTATACTGACTGTAAAGTGCAGCGTTCGTTACTATACTGACTGTAAAGTGCCGTGTGCGTTACTATACTGACTGTAAAGTGCCGTGTGTGTTACTATACTGACTATAAAGTGCAGCATGTGTTACTATACTGACTGTAAAGTGCCGTGTGTGTTACTATACTGACTATAAAGTGCCGCATGTGTTACTATACTGACTGTAAAGTGCCGTGTGTGTTACTATACTGACTGTAAAGTGCCGCATGTGTTACTATACTGACTGTAAAGTGCAGCATGTGTTACTATACTGACTGTAAAGTGCAGCGTGTGTTACTATACTGACTGTAAAGTGCAGCGTGTGTTACTATACTGACTGTAAAGTGCAGCGTGTGTTACTATACTGACTGTAAAGAGCAGCGTGCGTTACTATACTGACTGTAAAGTGCCGCATGTGTTATTCTACTGATTGTAAAGTGCAGCATGTGTTACTATACTGACTGTAAAGTGCCGCATGTGTTATTCTACTGATTGTAAAGTGCCGCATGTGTTACTATACTGACTGTAAAGTGCAGCATGTGTTACTATACTGACTGTAAAGTGCAGCGTGTGTTACTATACTGACTGTAAAGAGCAGCGTGTGTTACTATACTGACTGTAAAGAGCAGCGTGCGTTACTATACTGACTGTAAAGTGCAGCATGTGTTACTATACTGACTGTAAAAAGCAGCGTGCGTTACTATACTGACTGTAAAGTGCAGCATGTGTTACTATACTGACTGTAAAGTGCAGCGTGTGTTACTATACTGACTGTAAAGAGCAGCATGCGTTACTATACTGACTGTAAAGTGCAGCATGCGTTACTATACTGACTGTAAAGTGCAGCATGTGTTACTATACTGACTGTAAAGTGCCGCGTGTGTTACTATACTGACTGTAAAGTGCAGCGTGTGTTACTATACTGACTGTAAAGTGCAGCATGTGTTACTATACTGACTGTAAAGTGCAGCATGTGTTACTATACTGACTGTAAAGTGCAGCATGTGTTACTATACTGACTGTAAAGTGCAGCGTGTGTTACTATACTGACTGTAAAGTGCAGCATGTGTTACTATACTGACTGTAAAGTGCCGCATGTGTTACTATACTGACTGTAAAGTGCAGCGTGTGTTACTATACTGACTGTAAAGTGCAGCATGTGTTACTATACTGACTGTAAAGTGCAGCACGTGTTACTATACTGACTGTAAAGTGCAGCACGTGTTACTATACTGACTGTAAAGTGCAGCGTGTGTTACTATACTGACTGTAAAGTGCAGCGTGTGTTACTATACTGACTGTAAAGTGCCGCGTGTGTTACTATACTGACTGTAAAGAGCAGCGTGTGTTACTATACTGACTGTAAAGTGCCGCGTGCGTTACTATACTGACTGTAAAGAGCAGCATGCGTTACTATACTGACTGTAAAGTGCAGCATGTGTTACTATACTGACTGTAAAGTGCCGCGTGTGTTACTATACTGACTGTAAAGAGCAGCGTGTGTTACTATACTGACTGTAAAGAGCAGCATGCGTTACTATACTGACTGTAAAGAGCAGCGTGTGTTACTATACTGACTGTAAAGTGCAGCGTGTGTTACTGTACTGACTGTAAAGTGCAGCATGTGTTACTATACTGACTGTAAAGTGCAGCGTGTGTTACTATACTGACTGTAAAGTGCAGCGTGTGTTCCTATACTGACTGTAAAGTGCAGCGTGTGTTACTATACTGACTGTAAAGTGCAGCGTGTGTTACTATACTGACTGTAAAGAGCAGCGTGCGTTACTATACTGACTGTAAAGTGCAGCGTGCGTTACTATACTGACTGTAAAGAGCAGCATGTGTTACTATACTGACTGTAAAGAGCAGCATGTGTTACTATACTGACTGTAAAGAGCAGCGTGTGTTACTATACTGACTGTAAAGAGCAGCGTGTGTTACTATACTGACTGTAAAGAGCAGCATGTGTTACTATACTGACTGTAAAGTGCAGCATGTGTTACTATACTGACTGTAAAGAGCAGCATGTGTTACTATACTGACTGTAAAGTGCAGCGTGCGTTACTATACTGACTGTAAAGAGCAGCATGTGTTACTATACTGACTGTAAAGTGCAGCGTGCGTTACTATACTGACTGTAAAGAGCAGCATGCGTTACTATACTGACTGTAAAGTACAGCGCGTGTTTCTATACTGACTGTAAAGTGCCGCGTGTGTTACTATACTGACTGTAAAGTGCAGTGTGCGTTACTATACTGACTGTAAAGTGCAGCGTGCGTTACTATACTGACTGTAAAGTGCAGCGTGTGTTACTATACTGACTGTAAAGTGCAGCGTGTGTTACTATACTGACTGTAAAGTGCAGCGTGTGTTACTATACTGACTGTAAAGTGCAGCATGTGTTACTATACTGACTGTAAAGTGCAGCGTGTGTTACTATACTGACTGTAAAGTGCAGCATGTGTTACTATACTGACTGTAAAGTGCAGCGTGTGTTACTATACTGACTGTAAAGTGCAGCGTGTGTTACTATACTGACTGTTAAGTGCAGCGTGTGTTACTATACTGACTGTAAAGTGCCGCGTGTGTTACTATACTGACTGTAAAGAGCAGCGTGTGTTACTATACTGACTGTAAAGAGCAGCATGTGTTACTATACTGACTGTAAAGTGCAGCATGTGTTACTATACTGACTGTAAAGTGCAGCGTGTGTTACTATACTGACTGTAAAGAGCAGCGTGCGTTACTATACTGACTGTAAAGTGCCGCATGTGTTACTATACTGACTGTAAAGAGCAGCATGTGTTACTATACTGACTGTAAAGTGCAGCGTGTGTTACTGTACTGACTGTAAAGTGCAGCGTGCGTTACTATACTGACTGTAAAGTGCAGCGTGCGTTACTATACTGACTGTAAAGTGCAGCATGTATTACTATACTGACTGTAAAGAGCAGCATGTGTTACTATACTGACTGTAAAGAGCAGCATGTGTTACTATACTGACTGTAAAGTGCAGCATGTGTTACTATACTGACTGTAAAGAGCAGCGTGCGTTACTATACTGACTGTAAAGTGCAGCATGCGTTACTATACTGACTGTAAAGTACAGCGTTCGTTACTATACTGACTGTAAAGTGCTGCATGTGTTACTATACTGACTGTAAAGTGCAGCGTGTGTTACTATACTGACTGTAAAGTGCAGCGTGCGTTACTATACTGACTGTAAACAGCAGCATGTGTTACTATACTGACTGTAAAGTGCAGCATGTGTTACTATACTGACTGTAAAGTGCAGCATGTGTTACTATACTGACTGTAAAGTGCCGCATGCATTACTATACTGATTGTAAAGTGCAGCGTGTGTTACTATACTGACTGTAAAGTGCAGCGTGCATTACTATACTGACTGTAAAGTGCAGCGTTCGTTACTATACTGACTGTAAAGTGCAGCGTGTGTTACTATACTGACTGTAAAGTGCAGCGTGTGTTACTGTACTGACTGTAAAGTGCAGCATGTGTTACTATACTGACTGTAAAGAGCAGCGTGCGTTACTATACTGACTGTAAAGTGCAGCATGTGTTACTATACTGACTGTAAAGTGCCGCATGCGTTACTATACTGATTGTAAAGTGCAGCGTGTGTTACTATACTGACTGTAAAGTGCCGCATGTGTTACTATACTGACTGTAAAGTGCCGCATGTGTTACTATACTGACTGTAAAGTGCTGCATGTGCTACTATACTGACTGTAAAGTGCCGCATGTGTTACTATACTGACTGTAAAGTGCAGCGTGCGTTACTATACTGACTGTAAAATGCAGCGTGCGTTACTATACTGACTGTAAAGTGCAGCGTGTGTTACTATACTGACTGTAAAGTGCAGCGTGCGTTACTATACTGACTGTAAAGTGCCGCATGTGTTACTATACTGACTGTAAAGTGCAGCGTGCGTTACTATACTGACTGTAAAGTGCAGTGTGTGTTACTATACTGACTGTAAACTGCAGCGTGCGTTACTATACTGACTGTAAAGTGCAGCGTGTGTTACTATACTGACTGTAAAGAGCAGCGTGTGTTACTATACTGACTGTAAAGTGCAGCGTGCGTTACTATACTGACTTTAAAGTGCCGCATGTGTTACTATACTGACTGTAAAGTGCAGCGTGCGTTACTATACTGACTGTAAAGTGCAGCATGTGTTACTATACTGACTGTAAAGTGCAGCGTGTGTTACTATACTGACTGTAAAGTGCAGCATGTGTTACTATACTGACTGTAAAGAGCAGCGTGCGTTACTATACTGACTGTAAAGTGCAGCGTGTGTTACTATACTGACTGTAAAGAGCAGCGTGTGTTACTATACTGACTGTAAAGAGCAGCATGTGTTACTATACTGACTGTAAAGAGCAGCATGTGTTACTATACTGACTGTAAAGAGCAGCGTGCGTTACTATACTGACTGTAAAGAGCAGCATGTGTTACTATACTGAATGTAAAGAGCAGCGTGTGTTACTATACTGACTGTAAAGAGCAGCGTGCGTTACTATACTGACTGTAAAGAGCAGCATGTGTTACTATACTGACTGTAAAGAGCAGCGTGTGTTACTATACTGACTGTAAAGAGCAGCGTGCGTTACTATACTGACTGTAAAGAGCACCATGTGTTACTATACTGACTGTAAAGTGCAGCGTGTGTTACTATACTGAATGTAAAGTGCCGCATGTGTTACTATACTGACTGTAAAGAGCAGCGTGTGTTACTATACTGAATGTAAAGTGCAGCGTGTGTTACTATACTGACTGTAAAGTGCAGCGTGCGTTACTATACTGACTGTAAAGTGCAGCATGTGTTACTATACTGACTGTAAAGTGCAGCGTGCGTTACTATACTGACTGTAAAGTGCAGCGTGTGTTACTATACTGACTGTAAAGAGCAGCGTGTGTTACTATACTGAATGTAAAGTGCCGCATGTGTTACTATACTGACTGTAAAGTGCAGCATGTGTTACTATACTGACTGTAAAAAGCAGCGTGTGTTACTATACTGAATGTAAAGTGCAGCGTGTGTTACTATACTGACTGTAAAGTGCAGCGTGCGTTACTATACTGACTGTAAAGTGCAGCATGTGTTACTATACTGACTGTAAAGTGCAGCGTGCGTTACTATACTGACTGTAAAGTGCAGCGTGTGTTACTATACTGACTGTAAAGAGCAGCATGTGTTACTATACTGACTGTAAAGAGCAGCGTGCGTTACTATACTGACTGTAAAGAGCAGCGTGCGTTACTATACTGACTGTAAAGTGCAGCATGTGTTACTATACTGACTGTAAAGTGCCGCATGTGTTACTATACTGACTGTAAAGTGCAGCGTGTGTTACTATACTGACTGTAAAGTGCAGCGTGTGTTACTATACTGACTGTAAAGAGCAGCATGTGTTACTATACTGACTGTAAAGAGCAGCATGTGTTACTATACTGACTGTAAAGAGCAGCATGTGTTACTATACTGACTGTAAAGTGCAGCATGTGTTACTATACTGACTGTAAAGTGCCGCATGCGTTACTATACTGATTGTAAAGTGCAGCGTGTGTTACTATACTGACTGTAAAGTGCCGCATGTGTTACTATACTGACTGTAAAGTGCCGCATGTGTTACTATACTGACTGTAAAGTGCTGCATGTGCTACTATACTGACTGTAAAGTGCCGCATGTGTTACTATACTGACTGTAAAGTGCAGCGTGCGTTACTATACTGACTGTAAAATGCAGCGTGCGTTACTATACTGACTGTAAAGTGCCGCGTGTGTTACTATACTGACTGTAAAGTGCAGCGTGTGTTACTATACTGACTGTAAAGTGCAGCGTGCGTTACTATACTGACTGTAAAGTGCAGCGTGCGTTACTATACTGACTGTAAAGTGCAGCGTGTGTTACTTTACTGACTGTAAAGAGCAGCATGTGTTACTATACTGACTGAAAAGAGCAGCGTGTGTTACTATACTGACTGTAAAGTGCAGCGTGTGTTACTATACTGACTGTAAAGTGCAGCGTGCGTTACTATACTGACTGTAAAGTGCCGCATGTGTTACTATACTGACTGTAAAGTGCAGCGTGCGTTACTATACTGACTGTAAAGTGCAGCATGTGTTACTATACTGACTGTAAAGTGCAGCGTGTGTTACTATACTGACTGTAAAGTGCAGCATGTGTTACTATACTGACTGTAAAGAGCAGCGTGCGTTACTATACTGACTGTAAAGTGCAGCGTGTGTTACTATACTGACTGTAAAGAGCAGCATGTGTTACTATACTGACTGTAAAGAGCAGCATGTGTTACTATACTGACTGTAAAGAGCAGCATGTGTTACTATACTGACTGTAAAGAGCAGCGTGCGTTACTATACTGACTGTAAAGAGCAGCGTGCGTTACTATACTGACTGTAAAGTGCCTCATGTGTTACTATACTGACTGTAAAGAGCAGCGTGTGTTACTATACTGAATGTAAAGTGCCGCATGTGTTACTATACTGACTGTAAAGAGCAGCGTGTGTTACTATACTGAATGTAAAGTGCAGCGTGTGTTACTATACTGACTGTAAAGTGCAGCGTGCGTTACTATACTGACTGTAAAGTGCAGCATGTGTTACTATACTGACTGTAAAGAGCAGCGTGTGTTACTATACTGACTGTAAAGTGCAGCGTGTGTTACTATACTGACTGTAAAGAGCAGCGTGCGTTACTATACTGTCTGTAAAGTGCAGCATGTGTTACTATACTGACTGTAAAGTGCCGCATGTGTTACTATACTGACTGTAAAGTGCAGCGTGTGTTACTATACTGACTGTAAAGTGCAGCGTGTGTTACTATACTGACTGTAAAGTGCAGCGTGCGTTACTATACTGACTGTAAAGAGCAGCGTGTGTTACTATACTGACTGTAAAGTGCAGCGTGCGTTACTATACTGACTGTAAAGTGCAGCGTGCGTTACTATACTGACTGTAAAGTGCAGCGTGTGTTACTATACTGACTGTAAAGAGCAGCATGTGTTACTATACTGACTGTAAAGTGCAGCGTGTGTTACTATACTGACTGTAAAGTGCAGCGTGTGTTACTATACTGACTGTAAAGTGCCGCATGTGTTACTATACTGACTGTAAAGAGCAGCATGTGTTACTATACTGACTGTAAAGTGCAGCGTGCGTTACTATACTGACTGTAAAGTGCCGCATGTGTTACTATACTGACTGTAAAGTGCTGCATGTGTTACTATACTGACTGTAAAGTGCAGCATGTGTTACTATACTGACTGTAAAGTGCCGCATGTGTTACTATACTGACTGTAAAGTGCAGCGTGCGTTACTATACTGACTGTAAAGTGCAGCATGTGTTACTATACTGACTGTAAAGTGCAGCGTGCGTTACTATACTGACTGTAAAGAGCAGCGTGCGTTACTATACTGACTGTAAAGAGCCGCATGTGTTACTATACTGACTGTAAAGTGCAGCATGTGTTACTATACTGACTGTAAAGTGCCGCATGTGTTACTATACTGACTGTAAAGTTCCGCATGTGTTACTATACTGACTGTAAAGTGCAGCGTGCGTTACTATACTGACTGTAAAGAGCAGCATGTGTTACTATACTGACTGTAAAGTGCAGCATGTGTTACTATACTGACTGTAAAGTGCAGCGTGTGTTACTATACTGACTGTAAAGTGCAGCGTGCGTTACTATACTGACTGTAAAGAGCAGCGTGCGTTACTATACTAACTGTAAAGAGCCGCATGTGTTACTATACAAGACTGTAAAGTGCAGCATGTGTTACTATACTGACTGTAAAGTGCTGCATGTGTTACTATACTGACTGTAAAGTGCTGCATGTGTTACTATACTGACTGTAAAGTTCCGCATGTGTTACTATACTGACTGTAAAGTGCAGCGTGCGTTACTATACTGACTGTAAAGAGCAGCATGTGTTACTATACTGACTCTGAAGTGCAGCGTGTGTTACTATACTGACTGTAAAGTGCAGCGTGTGTTACTATACTGACTGTAAAGTGCCGCATGTGTTACTATACTGACTGTAAAGTGCCGCATGCGTTACTATACTGACTGTAAAGTGCAGCATGTGTTACTATACTGACTGTAAAGTGCCGCATGCGTTACTATACTTACTGTAAAGTGCCGCGTGTGTTACTATACTGACTGTAAAGTGCAGCATGTGTTACTATACTAACTGTAAAGTGCAGCATGTGTTACTATACTAACTGTAAAGAGCAGCATGCGTTACTATACTGACTGTAAAGTGCAGCGTGCGTTACTATACTGACTGTAAAGTGCAGCGTGTGTTACAATACTGACTGTAAAGTGCCGCATGTGTTACTATACTAACTGTAAAGAGCAGCATGCGTTACTATACTGACTGTAAAGTGCAGCGTGTGTTACTATACTGACTGTAAAGTGCCACGCGTGTTACTATACTGACTGTAAAGTGCAGCGTGTGTTACTATACTGACTGTAAAGTGCAGCGTGTGTTACTATACTGACTGTAAAGTGCCGCATGTATTACTATACTGACTGTAAAGAGCAGCATGCGTTACTATACTGACTGTAAAGTGCAGCATGTGTTACTATACTGACTGTAAAGAGCAGCGTGTGTTACTATACTGACTGTAAAGTGCCGCATGTATTACTATACTGACTGTAAAGAGCAGCATGTGTTACTATACTGACTGTAAAGTGCAGCGTGTGTTACTATACTGACTGTAAAGTGCAGCATGTGTTACTATACTGACTGTAAAGTGCAGCATGTGTTACTATACTGACTGTAAAGTGCAGCATGCGTTACTATACTGACTGTAAAGAGCAGCGTGTGTTACTATACCGACTGTAAAGTGCAGCGTGCGTTACTATACTGACTGTAAAGTGCAGCGTGTGTTACTATACTGACTGTAAAGTGCAGCATGCGTTACTATACTGACTGTAAAGAGCAGCGTGTGTTACTATACTGACTGTAAAGTGCAGCATGTGTTACTATACTGACTGTAAAGTGCAGCGTGTGTTACTATACTGACTGTAAAGTGCAGCATGTGTTACTATACTGACTGTAAAGTGCAGCGTGTGTTACTATACTGACTGTAAAGTGCCGCATGTGTTACTATACTGACTGTAAAGTGCAGCGTGTGTTACTATACTGACTGTAAAGTGCCGCATGTGTTACTATACTGACTGTAAAGTGCAGCGTGTGTTACTATACTGACTGTAAAGTGCAGCGTGTGTTACTATACTGACTGTAAAGTGCAGCGTGCGTTACTATACTGACTAAAGAGCAGCGTGTGTTACTATACTGACTGTAAAGAGCAGCGTGCGTTACTATACTGACTGTAAAGTGCAGCGTGTGTTACTATACTGACTGTAAAGTGCAGCGTGTGTTACTATACTGACTGTAAAGAGCAGCGTGTGTTACTATACTGACTGTAAAGAGCAGCATGTGTTACTATACTGACTGTAAAGTGCAGCGTGCGTTACTATACTGACTGTAAAGTGCAGCATGTGTTACTATACTGACTGTAAAGTGCCGCATGTGTTACTATACTGACTGTAAAGTGCAGCATGCGTTACTATACTGACTGTAAAGTGCAGCGTGTGTTACTATACTGACTGTAAAGTGCAGCGTGTGTTACTATACTGACTGTAAAGTGCAGCATGTGTTACTATACTGACTGTAAAGTGCAGCGTGCATTACTATACTGACTGTAAAGTGCAGCATGTGTTACTATACTGACTGTAAAGTGCAGCGTGCGTTACTATACTGACTGTAAAGTGCAGTGTGCTTTACTATACTGACTGTAAAGTGCCGCATGTGTTACTATACTGACTGTAAAGTGCAGCGTGCGTTACTATACTGACTGTAAAGTGCAGCATGTGTTACTATACTGACTGTAAAGTACCGCATGCGTTACTATACTGACTGTAAAGTGCAGCGTGCATTACTATACTGACTGTAAAGTGCAGCGTGTGTTACTATACTGACTGTAAAGTGCAGCGTGTGTTACTATACTGACTGTAAAGTGCAGCATGTGTTACTATACTGACTGTAAAGTGCAGCGTGTGTTACTATACTGACTGTAAAGTGCAGCATGTGTTACTATACTGACTGTAAAGTGCAGCATGCGTTACTATACTGACTGTAAAGTGCCGCATGTGTTACTATACTGACTGTAAAGTGCAGCGTGCGTTACTATACTGACTGTAAAGTGCAGCATGTGTTACTATACTGACTGTAAAGTGCAGCATGTGTTACTATACTGACTGTAACGTGCAGCGTGCGTTACTATACTGACTGTAAAGAGCAGTGTGCGTTACTATACTGACTGTAAAGTGCAGCGTGTGTTACTATACTGGCTGTAAAGTGCAGCGTGTGTTACTATACTGACTGTAAAGTGCAGCGTGTGTTACTATACTGACTGTAAAGTGCCGCGTGCGTTACTATACTGACTGTAAAGTGCAGCATGTGTTACTATACTGACTGTAAAGTGCAGCGTGTGTTACTATACTGACTGTAAAGTGCAGCGTGTGTTACTATACTGACTGTAAAGTGCAGCGTGCGTTACTATACTGACTGTAAAGTGCAGCATGCGTTACTATACTGACTGTAAAGTGCAGCGTGTGTTACTATACTGACTGTAAAGTGCAGTGTGTGTTACTATACTGACTGTAAAGTGCAGCGTGTGTTACTATACTGACTGTAAAGTGCAGCATGTGTTCCTATACTGACTGTAAAGTGCAGCGTGCGTTACTATACTGACTGTAAAGAGCAGCATGTGTTACTATACTGACTGTAAAGTGCAGCATGTGTTACTATACTGACTGTAAAGAGCAGCGTGTGTTACTATACTGACTGTAAAGTGCAGCGTGTGTTACTATACTGACTGTAAAGTGCAGCATGTGTTACTATACTGACTGTAAAGAGCAGCGTGTGTTACTATACTGACTGTAAAGTGCAGCGTGTGTTACTATACTGACTGTAAAGTGCAGCACGTGTTACTATACTGACTGTAAAGTGCAGCATGTGTTACTATACTGACTGTAAAGTGCAGCGTGTGTTACTATACTGACTGTAAAGTGCAGCATGTGTTACTATACTGACTGTAAAGTGCAGCATGTGTTACTATACTGACTGTAAAGTGCAGCGTGCGTTACTATACTGACTGTAAAGTGCAGCGTGTGTTACTATACTGACTGTAAAGTGCAGCGTGTGTTACTATACTGACTGTAAAGAGCAGCGTGTGTTACTATACTGACTGTAAAGTGCAGCGTGTGTTACTATACTGACTGTAAAGTGCCGCATGTGTTACTATACTGACTGTAAAGTGCCGCATGTGTTACTATACGGACTGTAAAGTGCCGCATGTGTTACTATACTGACTGTAAAGTGCCGCATGTGTTACTATACTGACTGTAAAGTGCCGCATGTGTTACTATACTGACTGTAAAGTGCCGCATGTGTTACTATACTGACTGTAAAGTGCAGCATGTGTTACTATACTGACTGTAAAGTGCAGCATGTGTTACTATACTGACTGTAAAGTGCCGCATGTGTTACTATACTGACTGTAAAGTGCAGCGTGTGTTACTATACTGACTGTAAAGTGCAGCGTGTGTTACTATACTGACTGTAAAGTGCAGTGTGCGTTACTATACTGACTGTAAAGTGCAGCGTGTGTTACTATACTGACTGTAAAGTGCCGCATGTGTTACTATACTGACTGTAAAGAGCAGCGTGCGTTACTATACTGACTGTAAAGTGCAGCGTGCGTTACTATACTGACTGTAAAGTGCAGCGTGTGTTACTATACTGACTGTAAAGTGCAGCATGTGTTACTATACTGACTGTAAAGAGCAGCGTGTGTTACTATACTGACTGTAAAGTGCAGCATGTGTTACTATACTGACTGTAAAGTGCAGCGTGCGTTACTATACTGACTGTAAAGTGCAGCGTGTGTTACTATACTGACTGTAAAGTGCAGTGTGTGTTACTATACTGACTGTAAAGAGCAGCATGTGTTACTATACTGACTGTAAAGTGCAGCGTGTGTTACTATACTGACTGTAAAGTGCAGCATGTGTTACTATACTGACTGTAAAGTGCCGCATGTGTTACTATACTGACTGTAAAGTGCAGCATGTGTTACTATACTGACTGTAAAGTGCAGCATGTGTTACTATACTGACTGTAAAGTGCCGCATGTGTTACTATACTGACTGTAAAGTGCAGCATGTGTTACTATACTGACTGTAAAGTGCAGCATGTGTTACTATACTGACTGTAAAGTGCCGCATGTGTTACTTTACTGACTGTAAAGTGCCGCATGTGTTACTATACTGACTGTAAAGTGCTGCATGTGTTACTATACTGACTGTAAAGTGCAGCGTGTGTTACTATACTGACTGTAAAGTGCAGCGTGTGTTACTATACTGACTGTAAAGTGCAGCGTGTGTTACTATACTGACTGTAAAGTGCAGCGTGCGTTACTATACTGACTGTAAAGTGCAGCGTGTGTTACTATACTGACTGTAAAGTGCAGCATGTGTTACTATACTGACTGTAAAGAGCAGCATGTGTTCCTATACTGACTGTAAAGTGCAGCGTGTGTTACTATACTGACTGTAAAGTGCAGCATGTTACTATACTGACTGTAAAGTGCAGCGTGCGTTACTATACTGACTGTAAAGAGCAGTGTGCGTTACTATACTGACTGTAAAGTGCCGCATGTGTTACTATACTGACTGTAAAGTGCAGCATGTGTTACTATACTGACTGTAAAGTGCATCGTGTGTTACTATACTGACTGTAAAGTGCAGCATGTGTTACTATACTGACTGTAAAGTGACGCATGTGTTACTATACTGACTGTAGAGGGCAGCATGTGTTACTATACTGACTGTAAAGTGCAGCGTGCGTTACTATACTGACTGTAAAGTGCAGCGTGTGTTACTATATTGACTGTAAAGTGCAGCGTGTGTTACTATACTGACTGTAAATTGCAGCATGCGTTACTATACTGACTGTAAAGTGCAGCGTGTGTTACTATACCGACTGTAAAGAGCAGCATGTGTTACTATACTGACTGTAAAGAGCAGCATGCGTTACTATACTGACTGTAAAGTGCCGCATGTGTTACTATACTGACTGTAAAGTGCAGCATTTGTTACTATACTGACTGTAAAGTGCAGCGTGTGTTACTATACTGACTGTAAAGAGCAGCGTGTGTTACTATACTGACTGTAAAGTGGCGCATGTGTTACTATACTGACTGTAAAGTGCAGCATGTGTTACTATACTGACTGTAAAGTGCCGCATGTGTTACTATACTGACTGTAAAATGCAGCGTGTGTTACTATACTGACTGTAAAGTGCAGCGTGTGTTACTATACTGACTGTAAAGTGCTGCGTGTGTTACTATACTGACTGTAAAGTGCAGCGTGTGTTACTATACTGACTGTAAAGTGACGCATGTGTTACTATACTGACTGTAAAGTGCAGCGTGTGTTACTTTACTGACTGTAAAGTGCAGCATGTGTTACTATACTGACTGTAAAGTGACGCATGTGTTACTATACTGACTGTAAAGTGCCGCATGTGTTACTATACTGACTGTAAAGTGCAGCGTGTGTTACTATACTGACTGTAAAGTGCAGCGTGTGTTACTATACTGACTGTAAAGTGCAGCGTGTGTTACTATACTGACTGTAAAGTGCAGCGTGCGTTACTATACTGACTGTAAAGTGCAGCGTGTGTTACTATACTGACTGTAAAGTGCAGCATGTGTTACTATACTGACTGTAAAGTGCAGCATGTGTTACTATACTGACTGTAAAGAGCAGCATGTGTTCCTATACTGACTGTAAAGTGCAGCGTGTGTTACTATACTGACTGTAAAGTGCAGCATGTGTTACTATACTGACTGTAAAGTGCAGTGTGCGTTACTATACTGACTGTAAAGAGCAGTGTGCGTTACTATACTGACTGTAAAGTGCCGCATGTGTTACTATACTGACTGTAAAGTGCAGCATGTGTTACTATACTGACTGTAAAGTGCAGCATGTGTTACTATACTGACTGTAAAGTGCATCGTGTGTTACTATACTGACTGTAAAGTGCAGCATGTGTTACTATACTGACTGTAAAGTGACGCATGTGTTACTATACTGACTGTAAAGTGCAGCATGTGTTACTATACTGACTGTAAAGTGCAGCGTGCGTTACTATACTGACTGTAAAGTGCAGCGTGTGTTACTATACTGACTGTAAAGTGCAGCCTGTGTTACTATACTGACTGTAAAGTGCAGCGTGTGTTACTATACTGACTGTAAATTGCAGCATGCGTTACTATACTGACTGTAAAGTGCAGCGTGTGTTACTATACCGACTGTAAAGAGCAGCATGTGTTACTATACTGACTGTAAAGAGCAGCATGCGTTACTATACTGACTGTAAAGTGCCGCATGTGTTACTATACTGACTGTAAAGTGCAGCATTTGTTACTATACTGACTGTAAAGTGCAGCGTGTGTTACTATACTGACTGTAAAGAGCAGCTTGTGTTACTATACTGACTGTAAAGTGCCGCATGTGTTACTATACTGACTGTAAAGAGCAGCATGCGTTACAATACTGACTGTAAAGTGTAGCGTGTGTTACTATACTGACTGTAAAGTGCAGCGTGTGTTACTATACTGACTGTAAAGTGCCGCATGTGTTACTATACTGACTGTAAAGTGACGCATGTGTTACTATACTGACTGTAAAGTGCAGCGTGTGTTACTATACTGACTGTAAAGTGCAGCATGTGTTACTATACTGACTGTAAAGTGACGCATGTGTTACTATACTGACTGTAAAGTGCAGCATGTGTTACTATACTGACTGTAAAGTGCAGCGTGTGTTACTATACTGACTGTAAAGAGCAGCGTGTGTTACTATACTGACTGTAAAGAGCAGCATGTGTTACTATACTGACTGTAAAGTGCAGCGTGCGTTACTATACTGACTGTAAAGTGCAGCGTGCGTTACTATACTGACTGTAAAGTGCAGCATGTGTTACTATACTGACTGTAAAGTGCAGCGTGTGTTACTATACTGACTGTAAAGTGCAGCGTGTGTTACTTGACCTGCCTAAGTAGAGTCGTGTGTTAACGAACCTTCACTTACCCCATCCTATCCCCCCACCCCCACCTTTAGGAAAGACATGTGACACCGAGGTTGGATGTGAAATGGGCACAGCAGCCGTTTATTAATTTTACAGTTTTATAAAAACAATTTAAATCCGAAACCTTCGGATAACTAGTTAGGAATCCACCAGAGAATTCCTTCTAATAATTCACATGACCCAACATGGGTCAGAAACGTAAATAACAATTTAACGTTAACATTAACCCGAGCAGGGGAAGTCCTTGAAGCCCTTTCAGATATTCCTTTTTTAAGAACACACCGAGTTAGCCATCTGCAAACCACTAATTACCTCCAGCCGTAAACCAGCTCGGAAGCACCGTTCACCTCTGCAGATGGCTCCAACCACTAGAAGTCCACTTCAAGGGGATAACACCCGATGAAGCCCTCAAGTGATATACCGACCACTAGAAGTCCACTTCAAAGGGATAACACCCGATGAAGCCTTCAAGTGATATACCTTCTACCAGAAGACCACTTCAAAGGGATAACACCCGATGAAGTCTTCAACCATGTACCTTTTTTGGGGGACGCATACCCCCGATGCGACCCCCCCACCATTTTGTACTGACTGGCCTCAAGGACTCCCCCCGCCAGCTGCCATGACAACAGAACCTACTCCGGAAAAAAGGAAAAAACATGTTAAATAAGCACACAAATAAAACACAACACTCATATACGGACGTACGCAAAGACCCACCACGTAACAAACCAAGGGCGGGAGGGTGGGAGCTTGTCCTTACTGTGCTACTCCTCCCGCTGCTTCCGGCTCAATGCCGAAAACAGCGGGAAGCGCAGCAACGGCCCCCTGACTCCTCCCTGACCCCCCCCAACTCTCCCTCACTTGTTAACCCTTTCCCTACCAGGGAGGTCATGGGGGCTTCCCCTTCAGCCCTGCAGGCTCCGTCCAGCCCCTTCTTGACCTGCCTAAGTAGAGTCGTGTGTTAACGAACCTTCCCTTACCCCATCCTATCCCCCCACCCCCACCTTTAGGAAAGACACGTGACACCGAGGTTGGATGTGAAATGGCCACAGCAGCCGTTTATTAATTTTACAGTTTTATAAAAACAATTTAAATCCGAAACCTTCGGATAACTAGTTAGGAATCCACCAGAGAATTCCTTCTAATAATTCACATGACCCAACATGGGTCAGAAACGTAAATAACAATTTAACGTTAACATTAACCCGAGCAGGGGAAGTCCTTGAAGCCCTTTCAGATATTCCTTTTTTAAGAACACACCGAGTTCGCCATCTGCAAACCACTAATTACCTCCAGCCGTAAACCAGCTCGGAAGCACCGTTCACCTCTGCAGATGGCTCCAACCACTAGAAGTCCACTTCAAGGGGATAACACCCGATGAAGCCCTCAAGTGATATACCGACCACTAGAAGTCCACTTCAAAGGGATAACACCCGATGAAGCCTTCAAGTGATATACCTTCTACCAGAAGACCACTTCAAAGGGATAACACCCGATGAAGTCTTCAACCATGTACCTTTTTTGGGGGACGCATACCCCCGATGCGACCCCCCCACCATTTTGTACTGACTGGCCTCAAGGACTCCCCCCGCCACAGCGAAACAGGCCTTGACCACCTTAAGCCTGTGAGTTCCTCCACACCACCACCGCCCTTTCTATGCCTTCTGCTATCGCCAAGCTCCAAAGATCAATGCCAACCTCGGTCAGATGAACACCGTCACTCCTCCAGAAATTCCCCACTCCTGACTCCAAATCCCTGTGCCTCACGCAAATGCCCCCGCTTTTTGCCACAAAACGGGACACCGCCCGATTAACTTTAATGCGAGCCTTATTGACTCTCTCCACAGATCTAGCCAACCGCCAATGTTTCCTTGGGACTATGTCCGACCACACTATCACCAACTTGGGATAAGAAACCCACAAACACAACATATCGTGTTTGATATCCCGCACCAACTCACGAAAGGGGCGGACTCCTAAGTCATTCCCACCCACGTGCAGCACTAAAACCTCCGGAACCCTATCAAGCCGAGCATATGTCTGGAATTCCGCCAACACCCTGCTCCACGACATACCTCTAAATCCCAGCCAATGCACAACCGCATCCTGTCGCGAAATGCGCAACTGGCGACCATCCGGGCGGACGTCTGCCCTCAAAGCCCCCCAGTGCACGTAAGAATGACCCATCAACCACACCAAACACGGAGGCGAATCTGAAACGGAAAAAACAATTAGGCACCACCATATAACATTTTAAAGCGTTAACAGCAAACCTCATAACATATGGGGGCGGACATAGGACTTAAACCTGTTGGACTCCCAACGACCAATACGCCGCACCCCCTCATCATCCAACCCCCAGCGCCCCGCTTCTGTTGCTGCGCCAATCCTGAAGGAATGAGATGAATATGAGCCTGCCGCAACACCAACCGCCGTCAAACATTTTTTAAATACAGCTCCAAACTGAAACCTGGACAAAAACGACCCGTCCACATGACGTAACAAAGGCAAATCTGGAGACCCCCTTTTTGGCGTAAAACCCTGCATGCACTCTACTGGGCACATAACCGACCCCGGGAGGGCGAACAAAACTATCAGCTTACCCTTCCCTACTTGGTCAGTTTTTGACCGACGCAACCATACCTCCAGCCGATCTGCGAATAGGCTCACCTCCCCAGATCTCAGCCCCCCTGCCTGTTTGGTACTTGGCGACACCAACTCACCTATTCTAAATGCCCCAAAGAACGCTAACGAAAAAGCTAACCGAAACAAATCCATTTCGTCTGCAGAACGACAGACTGATGCTAATGAACCGCCCAACGAGCTAAGCAAAGCAAACGACACAGGCCTTCTACTATCCGCCTCCACCCTACCTCGGCGCAACCCCTTCAAAGCCTGCGACACCAGAAATTCCTTCGATACATCCTGAAAGCCCCGCAACTTAAACCCAAACGCCACCGCAGATATGAACCGGTTCACCTTTGCCACTGAAAACCCCGCCTCCCAGGCGTCCCCTAACCAGTACAAAAGTGCCACCAACCTGTCTCTATCCGTATTGACGTCACCCAAATATCTTACTCACTCCTCCCACTGCCTCCAACAAGCAGCATAAGCACTCCACGTCGTGCGCGCCAAAGACCTTTGTAACAGTTGTTCTACGGGACCGATACCAGATCCCAAAGATGTTCCGGACAAGCCAAACCGAGACGTTCCGCTCCCGGTGCCAATTGCCGAAACCGGTCCCACTGCGAGCGAGAAAGAGCATCAGCGATACAATTCCGTACTCCCGGGACATGCACCGCCACCACCCACGCGTTCAACGACAAACACACCAACACTAAATGTCGCAACAATTGAACTACCGGAGGAGAGGACGCCGTGATATTATTAATGGCCAGCACCACCCCCATGTTGTCGCAGTAAAAACGGACCTTCTTATCCCTGAGCCTGTCCCCCCAAATGGTAGCCGCCACCACGATGGGAAACAGCTCGAGCAGGGCCAGATTCCGCGTGAGTCCACTGGACACCCAACTAGCCGGCCATTGACCTGCGCACCACGGATCTCCCCCGTAAGCTCCAAAACCGCCCGCCCCAGCCGCATCCGTAAAAATATTCAAATCACTCGTATCCTGCGCTGGGGCCATCCATAGCGAGCGACCATTGTACTGGCCCAAGAAGTCATCCCAAACCTGAAGATCAGCTCGGTGCTCCTCCTTGAGCCGCACAAAATGATGCGGCGCACGCACTCCCGCCGTTGCCGCCGCCAACCTCCTACCAAACACCCTCCCCATCGGCATAATCCGGCAGGCGAAATTCAACTTCCCCAGCAACGACTGAATCTCCCGCAGCGTCATTTTCTTCAGTCTACAAGCCCGCCGTACCTCCAGCCTCAAAGCACCCAACTTATCCGCAGGGAGACGACACTCCATTGCCACGAGTCTATTTCAATTCCCAAAAAACAAATCGTCGCTACCGGGCCCTCCGTTTTTTCTGGCGCCAAAGGAATCCCAAAATCCCTCGCCACCTTCTGTAGTGCATGAAGCAAATTACCGCAAACCGGCGAACCCCCCGGGCCAACGCACAAAAAATCATCTAAGCAATGGATCAACGAGTCGACCCCTGATACTCCCCTCGTTACCCACTCTACGAAGCTACTAAACGCCTCGAAGTATGCACAAGAAAGGGAACACCCCATCGGAAGGCACCGATCCACGTAAAAAGCCCCATCCCAAAAACAACCCAACAGCCGTTGGCTTTCTGGATGAACAGGCAACAACCTGAACGCCGCCTCGATGTCGGTTTTTGCTAGCAGCGCACCTGGACCCGCAGCCCGCACTAAACCCACCGCCTTATCGAATGAGGTATAGACTACGGAGCACAACTCGTGATCAATCCCGTCATTTACCGACGAACCCTTGGGATACGATAAATGTTGAATCAAACGAAATTTTCCGGGCTCGCGTTTAGGGACAATACCCAACGGGGACACAACTAAATCTTTTACAGGCGACTCAACAAACGGCCCCGACATGCGGCCCAACGAAACTTCTTTTAACAACTTTTCCGACACGACTTTTGCATGCAAGTAAGCCGATTTTAAATTCCTCCGCGTAACCGGAACCTCATAAGGAGGCGGAGGAATAACAAAACCAACACGAAACCCTTCGGAAAGCAACTTAGCCGCCGCCCTATCCGGATACTCATTTAGATAAGGGGCCATCTTTTCCACCCTCACCGGCGACACCCCCTTGACCAGCCGCGGAGGGCTTGTTCCCTGACCACTTTTTCCGCAGAAATTTTGCCGCCCCGTGTGATGCACCATTACACTCGGAACACACGTGCTTCAACTTGCACGTGGCCCCGAACTTACACTGGCCTTCATTAAATTGCCAGCAAAAACCCACCTTTCCCCCGCCGCTTTGTCCAACCTGACTAGACTGGCCTCCCTGGCCGGCGCTCCCGGGAAAGGACTGCCTAACCGGAGCCGTAACCCGTAACCAGAGAGCAATATCCTTCTGGTCCCACCGAATCGCCGGCCGAACCGCTTTCCGCTGACGGAATTGCTCATCGTATCGCAGCCACGCCTGACCCCCATACGCCCTATGAGCCTCCCCAATGGCATCAAAATAACAAAACAACGCCGAACAATTTTCCGGCGCCTTTTCCCCTATCACACTAGCCAATATGGCGAACGCCTGCGACCAATTAACGAACGTCTGCGGGATAAGCCTATACCGCCGCCGTTCCTCCTCGTCCTTTTTACTCTCGTCCCGCTTGCTCTTATCCAAATTAAATTTAGCGAGCGGCAAGAGAGAAAAAATCTCAACATATTCGTCCTTCCAGATCCGCTCGCGCACCTCCTGCTTTAAATGCGCCCCCAACGGACCTTCGAAACAAACGTACACCTCCCCCCGAGCACGGTCATCAATACGCACCCGATCGCCATCCTTTTGTGCCTCGGTCTGTACCGACACCGCGACCGCCTCCCTAACCGCCAGCACGGGCCGCGCCTGTACCAATCCCACGTCCCTGGGGCCCTCCCACACTACCGCCGGGGACACTTCCGTAACTACCGGCGCCGCCGCCCTATCTAGGCGCCCGACCAGCTCCCTCAAGCAACCCACTAAATCTGCCAGACCCGCGCCATCGCGCCCGCCCGCGCCACTACCGGCAACCGATGCGACGCTAGCAGCCCCCCCACCGACACCCGACATAAAAATCGCTGGATATGACAATGATGGAGTTACACACTCACCGGGCCGCACAGGCGCTGTGTTCCCGTCAGCCGGACCATCCTGACCTCGACGATACACGTCCAGTTCACCTTCCTCCAGCTCATCTCTCGCAGACGACTGGCCATCCCACCGACATCTTCGGATCGGAGATGATGACGCGCTGACCGATGGGCCGGCAACCTGCCGCCCGACCGATGGAACCCAGACTTCCGACCGGACCTGTTGCCTCGACGTCGCTGCAGATCTAGGCGTCCGTCTCGATGATCCTGAAGAAGCCTGCCCCCTGGCCGGAACATCACCAGGCGGGGCGGCCGTACCTCGTCCTCCAAATCTTCCATCCGATGGTGGAGGGGTGACAGGGAGCCCGGCCTGCGACTCCCTGCTCACCGCCGGACCCCGTCGCGGCTTGGGATTCCTGCCAGGATGCAGGGCCTGGGAAGGGGCGGTCCCCCCAGCTGCCTGGCCTGCAGCGTCCGAGATCGGGCTCCCTCTGCGACGCCGTGTCCGCGGGACTGCCTCAGGACTGAGGCGCTCTGGAGGTCGAGACCGCCGGGAGGGACGGGTCGACCCGGCCTGCGTCGCCGTCACCCCCGGCAACGCTCTCTGCCTGCTCCGGACAGGAGCAGTTGTTGCCGACTCCCCCCCGCCGCCATGCTAGGAAGGGGGCCGGGGGAGGGGAGCCTGTCTCCTGCAACAGACCCCGAACGCCGGGCCTGACGTGGCAACACAGCGTCCGGGATCCTCGCTAATGCAGCCACGGTCTCCTCCAGCCATCCGGGACCGTGGTGCACAGCAGCAGCACGCAGCTGCTCTAACAAAACTGCCTCTGCCATAATGTAAGAGCGCGGGCAACGGGGAGCTTGTCCTTACTGTGCTACTCCTCCCGCTGCTTCCGGCTCAATGCCGAAAACAGCGGGAAGCGCAGCAACGGCCCCCTGACTCCTCCCTGACCCCCCCCAACTCTCCCTCACTTGTTAACCCTTTCCCTACCAGGGAGGTCATGGGGGCTTCCCCTTCAGCCCTGCAGGCTCCGTCCAGCCCCTTCTATACTGACTGTAAAGTGCAGCGTGCGTTACTATACTGACTGTAAAGTGCAGCGTGTGTTACTATACTGACTGTAAAGAGCAGCGTCGTTACTATACTGACTGTAAAGAGCAGCATGTGTTACTATACTGACTGTAAAGAGCAGCATGCGTTACTATACTGACTGTAAAGAGCAGCATGTGTTACTATACTGACTGTAAAGTGCAGCATGTGTTACTATACTGACTGTAAAGTGCAGCATGTGTTACTATACTGACTGTAAAGTGCAGCGTGCGTTACTATACTGACTGTAAAGTACAGCGTGCGTTACTATACTGACTGTAAAGTGCAGCGTGTGTTACTATACTGACTGTAAAGTGCCGCATGTGTTACTATACTGACTGTAAAGTGCAGCATGTGTTACTATACTGACTGTAAAGTGCCGCATGTGTTACTATACTGACTGTAAAGTGCCGCATGTGTTACTATACTGACTGTAAAGTGCAGCATGTGTTACTATACTGACTGTAAAGTGCAGCGTGTGTTACTATACTGACTGTAAAGTGCAGCATGTGTTACTATACTGACTGTAAAGTGCAGCATGCGTTACTATACTGACTGTAAAGTGCAGCATGTGTTACTATACTGACTGTAAAGTGCAGCGTGCATTACTATACTGACTGTAAAGAGCAGCGTGTGTTACTATACTGACTGTAAAGTGCAGCATGTGTTACTATACTGACTGTAAAGTGCAGCATGTGTTACTATACTGACTGTAAAGAGCAGCATGTGTTACTATACTGACTGTAAAGTGCAGCATGTGTTACTATACTGACTGTAAAGAGCAGCGTGTGTTACTATACTGACTGTAAAGTACAGCGTGCGTTACTATACTGACTGTAAAGTGCCGCATGTGTTACTATACTGACTGTAAAGTGCCGCGTGTGTTACTATACTGACTGTAAAGTGCAGCGTGTGTTACTATACTGACTGTAAAGTGCAGCGTGCGTTACTATACTGACTGTAAAGAGCAGCGTGTGTTACTATACTGACTGTAAAGAGCAGCGTGTGTTACTATACTGACTGTAAAGAGCAGCATGTGTTACTATACTGACTGTAAAGTGCAGCATGTGTTACTATACTGACTGTAAAGTGCCGCATGTGTTACTATACTGACTGTAAAGAGCAGCATGTGTTACTATACTGACTGTAAAGTGCAGCATGTGTTACTATACTGACTGTAAAGTGCAGCGTGTGTTACTATACTGACTGTAAAGTGCAGCGTGTGTTACTATACTGACTGTAAAGTGCAGCGTGCGTTACTATACTGACTGTAAAGTGCAGCGTGCGTTACTATACTGACTGTAAAGTGCCGCGTGTGTTACTATAATGACTGTAAAGTGCCGCATGTGTTACTATACTGACTGTAAAGTGCAGCATGTGTTACTATACTGACTGTAAAGTGCCGCGTGTGTTACTATAATGACTGTAAAGTGCCGCATGTGTTACTATACTGACTGTAAAGAGCAGCGTGTGTTACTATACTGACTGTAAAGTGCAGCATGTGTTACTATACTGACTGTAAAGTGCCGCATGTGTTACTATACTGACTGTAAAGTGCCGCATGTGTTACTATACTGACTGTAAAGTGCAGCGTGTGTTACTATACTGACTGTAAAGTGCAGCATGTGTTACTATACTGACTGTAAAGTGCAGCATGTGTTACTATACTGACTGTAAAGAGCAGCATGTGTTACTATACTGACTGTAAAGTGCCGCATGTGTTACTATACTGACTGTAAAGAGAAGCATGTGTTACTATACTGACTGTAAAGTGCCGCATGTGTTACTATACTGACTGTAAAGTGCAGCATGTGTTACTATACTGACTGTAAAGAGCAGCATGTGTTACTATACTGACTGTAAAGAGCAGCATGCGTTACTATACTGACTGTAAAGTGCCGCATGTGTTACTATACTGACTGTAAAGAGCAGCATGTGTTACTATACTGACTGTAAAGAGCAGCATGCGTTACTATACTGACTGTAAAGTGCCACATGTGTTACTATACTGACTGTAAAGAGCAGCATGTGTTACTATACTGACTGTAAAGTGCCGCATGTGTTACTATACTGACTGTAAAGTGCAGCATGTGTTACTATACTGACTGTAAAGAGCAGCATGTGTTACTATACTGACTGTAAAGTGCAGCATGTGTTACTATACTGACTGTAAAGAGCAGCATGTGTTACTATACTGACTGTAAAGAGCAGCATGCGTTACTATACTGACTGTAAAGTGCCGCATGTGTTACTATACTGACTGTAAAGTGCCGCATGTGTTACTATACTGACTGTAAAGTGCCGCATGTGTTACTATACTGACTGTAAAGAGCAGCATGCGTTACTATACTGACTGTAAAGTGCCGCATGTGTTACTATACTGACTGTAAAGTGCCGCATGTGTTACTATACTGACTGTAAAGAGCAGCATGTGTTACTATACTGACTGTAAAGAGCAGCATGCGTTACTATACTGACTGTAAAGTGCCACATGTGTTACTATACTGACTGTAAAGAGCAGCATGTGTTACTATACTGACTGTAAAGTGCCGCATGTGTTACTATACTGACTGTAAAGAGCAGCATGTGTTACTATACTGACTGTAAAGAGCAGCATGCGTTACTATACTGACTGTAAAGTGCCGCATGTGTTACTATACTGACTGTAAAGTGCTGCATGTGTTACTATACTGACTGTAAAGTGCTGCATGCGTTACTATACTGACTGTAAAGTGCAGCGTGCGTTACTATACTGACTGTAAAGTGCCACATGTGTTACTATACTGACTGTAAAGAGCAGCATGTGTTACTATACTGACTGTAAAGTGCCGCATGTGTTACTATACTGACTGTAAAGTGCAGCATGTGTTACTATACTGACTGTAAAGAGCAGCATGTGTTACTATACTGACTGTAAAGTGCAGCATGTGTTACTATACTGACTGTAAAGAGCAGCATGTGTTACTATACTGACTGTAAAGAGCAGCATGCGTTACTATACTGACTGTAAAGTGCCGCATGTGTTACTATACTGACTGTAAAGTGCCGCATGTGTTACTATACTGACTGTAAAGTGCCGCATGTGTTACTATACTGACTGTAAAGAGCAGCATGCGTTACTATACTGACTGTAAAGTGCCGCATGTGTTACTATACTGACTGTAAAGTGCCGCATGTGTTACTATACTGACTGTAAAGAGCAGCATGTGTTACTATACTGACTGTAAAGAGCAGCATGCGTTACTATACTGACTGTAAAGTGCCACATGTGTTACTATACTGACTGTAAAGAGCAGCATGTGTTACTATACTGACTGTAAAGTGCCGCATGTGTTACTATACTGACTGTAAAGAGCAGCATGTGTTACTATACTGACTGTAAAGAGCAGCATGCGTTACTATACTGACTGTAAAGTGCCGCATGTGTTACTATACTGACTGTAAAGTGCTGCATGTGTTACTATACTGACTGTAAAGTGCTGCATGCGTTACTATACTGACTGTAAAGAGCAGCATGTGTTACTATACTGACTGTAAAGTGCCGCATGTGTTACTATACTGACTGTAAAGAGCCATTAAAGGAGCCCTGACACAAGTTTGAACACTGACATTGTTCTTTCATTTTTGTGTTTGAATTTTGGATACACGTTGCCCTGGTCATTTTACTAGTATTTATAGCTGGGGCAATATAGGGATATTTACTACACAATTGCCTGTAGCATTATGAGACCTTGCAGTTCATAACAATGATGTTCAATAAGAGCCTGTTCACATCACCGTTCGATTCCGTTCCATTCCGTAGTCGACTCCGCTATTGATTCCGTCGGAAAACCGGAAACCAGCCGGAATGGTGACGAACGGAAGCCATTAGCGATGTTTCCATCAACATTGAGATCAATGGTGACTGAAATGGAAGCTGTGCTGTCACTTTCACTTTCCGTTGCGGGGTTCACCTGACAGAACCTCGGAACGGAAGCGAACGGTGATGTGAACAGGCCCTAATGTATTTTTTTGTTCACACAGCTTTAATTTTTTTGTTTCGTTTTACAAGTTGTTTCTTACTTACAATTTATTTTTATTTATTTTTTTTGTGTGGGGGGGGGGGGGGGCGCCATTTCCATTTTCGCCTCAGGCAGCAAAAAAGCTAGAATCGGCCCTGGGGATGATGATACCATCCCATGTGACTGCTGCAGCCAATCAAAGGCTGCAGCGGTCACATGTACTACAGCATCATCACAGGAGGCCAGGCTGCGCTCAGAACAGAATACGCGTCGCTATGACTATGGTAAGTATAAGCTTTTTTAAAATGATTTCTGCGGTCTTTCCGCAGGAGATATACCGCCCAAAAAACGGCACTAAAATTTGGTGCGGTTTTTCAGGTGGAATTCCCTGTGGTTTCCAGGGCGGATACTCCTGATGGTTATTTCACTGTGAGTGGGGGGCTGATGTTCTACAAGTGGTTTCCACCTCTGAGCTCCAATTGAAATTAATAGGATGCAGAAAATATTATTGTTATCAAACTTTTATTTTTTTTACTTTTTTTTTTACACTTTTTTTATACTTTCTTTTACACTTTTTCCAAGTTCCACTAGGGGGCTTGAAGTTCCAACTGTCTGATGATTTTTTTCTAATACATTTCACTACCTACGTAGTGCAATGTATTAGATCTGGCGGGGATCAAAGCTAATTTCAGTCCCTGCCATTACAGCCGGATGTCAGCTGTAAGATACAGCTGAGATCCCGGTGATGATGGCACCGACTCAGCTTCTGAGCCGGTGCCAAACATTTGGCGTATGGGTACGGCAAGATGTGGGAAGTCATAGCTTTCCATGGCGTACCCATACGGCAAATGTCGGGAAGGGGTTAATGTAAGGATGTGTACACTTAATTGTGCAGCAACGCTTGTTGTCTCCATTCTATGTCAGTGTGGGAAGTAGATGTCCGGCATTATGATTTTGTGATATGTGATAGACCCAGAATCCCAATCACCAAACCAAAGAATGCAAAATAAAGACACAAAACATTATAATTGGGTGTTAAATGGTCAAAACTTTTATTATATTATATGACCAAACCCAAAATGGCAAACCTCCGACTCACGAAGAGTCACCCTCCAGCACGCAGGAAAGGAAAAACCCCCTGTGGGGGAAACCTCTAGGGAAACCATGGCTGGAGGATTGCCCTTCCTCTGGGCTTAGAAGGCGCCAAAATATCATTTGTAGCAGAATTTGTACGTTTTCTCAGATTTTCAAGGAAAGACATTACAATGAACGAACGACATAAAACACATAAATCGGCTGATCTGGTTGGCTAGGCGGATGTCTCTCTTCCTGGGCACCCATTAACATGAATGGGCGATCCACGGATGAGACGGGTCCTCCAGATGCCTCCTTGTAGCACCTGTCTCCGCTCTGGCTAATAGAGGGGGATCTCCTGCTGGAAACCCCCTCTATTACAGACAACCCGTATAAAGAGGATGGCATCACTGTGATGAAGAAGTGGTCTGGGGTGAAGGGTTTCCCTGCTAGAACCTCCAAATTACATCAGGTCGGTATTGGTGGGGAAGTCAAGCTCAAGGTCCTCAGTCCCATCCAATATGGCGCTGAACGTGGCAGTAAAACCTTCTAATATGGAATCTTCTTTATGTCATAAACATTTGTATTTATGACATCAGCACCTTCATCATCATTACTACAGGAGTTTATTACCACTGCACAACTCATACATTGTGACGTCACCCACAGTGGTCTGAAGTGTTAACCCTTTAATGACTGGCAGTGTACTTACCACAGAGGCCATAAAGCTGAATAGAACATATCAGCGGCCATAAAGGAAAAGGGATAATGCAGGGAGCATCTCCGCACAAGAACTATCCATGACAAAGGGTTGTCCAGGATGAGAGAACTTGTCTGCTTTCTCCAAAAACCAGCACCACACCTGTCCATAGGTTGTGTGTGGTACTACAGCTCATTACCATTCACTTCAATGGAGCAAACCTGCAATACCAGATACAACCTGTGGATAGGTGTGGTGCTGTTTTTGGAAGAAAGCAGACATATTTTTCTAATCCTGCACAGCTCCTGTTAGAAATAGTTCAAAAAAAGTGGGGGGAGAAGGAGGAGAAGGGGAGAGGGAAAGAAGAAATTAAAAAAAGGGAAAAAGAGGAACTCTGAGGTAAAAGAAATCAAACTAGACTGAAAGGAGTCTGCTGGAGGTGCCAGATGGAAAGACAGATTCTGCCATGGGGACCAGATTAGTTGAAATGTATCTTGAAGGGGGGCTTCAGAGAGTGGGTTTTAACCCCTTCCCGCCCTATGAAGTGCTGTTGCATTGAAAAACTATGCAGTTCATCTTCGAATGCAGCGTCACAAAAACAAATTATTTTGTAAAAAATAAAACTATATAAATTTGTAGAGATGAGCGAACCGGGACAACCGAACCCGGTTTCGGTCCGAACTTCCGGAAAAGTTCGGTTCGCAGCGAATCCGAACTTCACCGGGTTCGGCCGAACCCGTTTTGACCGAACCCGGTCAAAAATATTATACAAGGGCGTGGCTTGGCGGTCGATCCGAATGGCCGCGTGAGTACTGAGCTCCTGCACCAGAATCTACAAAAAAGCTACTAAAGCCTCAGAACCAGCACAACTTCTGGCCGAAATCAGCTCCCCACACAGACCGGAGCACTAACCCGACATGCCGAGACGCCGGAGGCCCGTTCCGAGACCTACCAAGCTCACGGACTTCTTCCCGCCACGGCAGGCAGAAGAAATCCAAGATGGAGGAGACTCGTGCTCCTTGGCGGGCTCCCTTACCTCCGAACCACCTTCACACTCACCGCATTGCCTCCATAAGGCCACAGCTACTCAGAGGAGAAGTGCCTCGGTCCCGATGACAGCTCCTCCACTCACTGCAGCAAAGACGAGGAAATAGATACAGGGTTTCCCAGCTTCAGCCCTCGCTCATTCAGGAAGACGGGGGCGCCATCTCCAATCGTCTGCACTTACCTCTGCATCTCCGTCGCCGCCATTGCCGAGCTCTAGGAGTTCGTCCCAAGAGAGGCAGAAACGATTCTCTCCGGCACCACTAGCGACTCAGGTAGGAGATTGTATAACCCTTGGGGGCCCTTTGTCAGAGGGAAACAACTTAGATGATATGCCCTCCTCAGCTAATTTGGTCACAGAGCTGGCAATGAAGACCATGCTTCAGGCTCTTAGCACCTCTCTGCAAGCAGGATTTGCTAAAATGTTACATCCCTTGTCATCAGCAATACAAGATGTAGAACTGAGAGTTCAACATGCTGAATCCAAACTAAGTGATTTTGTTGTGTCTCATAATGAGGTGATTGATGCACACTACGGCCTAGAAGCAGAAGTTACTCAGTTAAAAGCAAAAATGGCTGACCTAGAGGACAGATCCCGTAGAAACAATATTAAGATCAGAGGGATCCCTGAAGAGGTCGCTGCGCCAGATCTGCTTAAATTTGCACAAGAATTTATTAAAACCATGCTTCCTGGATGTTCCCCAAGGGATATTATTATAGACCGAATTCATAGACTTCCAAAACCAAAACATCTTGCGGACGAAATACCACGTGATGTAATAGCCCGTATTCATTTCTATCATATCAAGGAACAATTGATGTCATCGCTCAAGAAAAAAGAGGATACGCCACCACAATACAGTATGATATCCATTTTTACAGATCTCTCAGCGGCGACGATGCAGTTACGAAAATGTTTGGCCCCTATAACAAATGCCCTACGGGGCAACAAGATCTTATACCGCTGGGGATTCCCGGTCCGCCTAATTATTCATAGGAACAATTCTTTACACGTGATCCGAAGCATCTCGGAGGGAGTGGAATTGCTGAAAGCTTGGGACATAACGATACAGATACAAGAACAACCATCTAACCACCCCCCCCAAAGAATAAGAGATGAATGGCAGATGGTGGATCATCGGAAGCAACGCAAAAGATGAAAGAATCGATATGTGTCTTCTTCTCTCCCCTACCTCGGCTGGTCGAAGACGTGACGGAATATTCTTCATCGAAGGCTTAACCGAAGCTTAGCTAATATTGGTGTAGTTGCGGTCATGTTGGCCCGACATCAAGCTGACTGTCTTTGCCCCTTTTCTGATGAACAGTTTTATCTGTTCATGGTTTGTGCTAGATTTATATAGAATCTATTGTTCTTTGTTTATTTCTTTTTTATATTCTTGTGCTAGCAGCAGAGAAACCTATTGTGAATATGATCGGCAGAAAATTAATGAGCTGAACACACAATATACAGGTAAGGGGGAAACAAAATTATTACCTCCTCAGATAAGACAACACACAGCTTCTCTTTATAGGTACAATGGTTATTAAATTAGCCTCACTTAACGTTAACGGTCTTAACAGCCCGCATAAAAGAGCACATATGTGGCAAGAAGCAAAATCTATAGTATGTGATATTCTATGTGCCCAAGAAACACATTTATTACAAACAGATGCGAATCGCATCAATCACCATTTATTTCCTCATACATTCCAAGCACATTACACGGCCAAGTCCAGGGGAGTTTTAATAGCTATAAAAAACTCTGTAGCTTTCCAAAAGATTCAGGCCCATATTGACCCAAATGGTAGATACATTATATTAATCTGCATGATTAACAACGTAACTTATACAATTGTAAACGTTTATGCTCCCAATCGTCACCAAATTCGTTTCCTTCATAAAATATTCCGAATAGTGAACAAATTTCGCCAGGGAAGGGTGGTAATCTGTGGAGACTTTAACGCTATAGCTGATGTCTCTCTGGACACCACGAATCCCACGCGGCAATCTCAGGCTCAACTTGGACCTTTGGTATTAAAACAAGAACTATACGATGTGTGGCGGGCTCAACATAGCACAGAGAAGGATTACTCTTTCTACTCCACAACCCATAATAGCTACTCCCGCATAGATATGTTTCTAGTGGACAAAGAATTGCTCTTTTCTACTACAAAATCTTCTATAGAGACCATTAAATGGTCGGACCATGCGGTAATAACCTTGACAATTGAGGAAAGTAATATAGCTAACTCTACCTACCTCTGGAGATGTAACCCTTTTTTACTGTCCCATTCGGAACATAAACAAACTATTGCTAGTGACCTTCGGGAATACTTCCAACAAAACGACAATTCCCAGATTAATGATTTTACCCTATGGAATGCCCACAAAGCCTTTATTAGAGGCACTCTCATTCGCTTGGGACATATAGTTAAAAAACAGAAAATGGCCTTAATCTCTTCCCTTACAGCAGAAATTCACCACATGGAAACCCAAAATAAAATTAGGCAGACGCCACAACACGCTGAAAAGCTTTTCACTCTCCGACAACGCCTTAGATGCAGTTTACTCTCAGATTACGAGAAGAACCTCAAAAAAACCAAAGCGAGGTATTACTCACAGAACAATAAGGCCGGCAAGCTGCTGGCAGCTAGACTGAAGGCGCAATACCAAAAAGCCAAGATCCCATATCTGACAGATCCCCTCACCCAAATGAAAATAACACACCCCACAGACATTGCTAATCAATTTCGAGCTTTCTATGCTTCTTTATATAATTTGGAAAAAGACCCTTTCTCCCCACATCCGTCGGAAGTAGACATCCAAGCCTTCTTGCAAAAAATAAATCTACCTCATCTTTCTGAGACCCAATTGGCTAGTTTAAATGCACCGTTCTTAGAAAAGGAAATTTCTGATGTTCTTAAACTAATGCCCAACGGCAAATCCCCTGGCCCAGATGGACTTACCAATATGTACTATAAATCACTACAGGAAACATTATTGCCGTATATGTGTAGATTCTTTCAGAAAGCAATGGACTCTGGATCTTTGCCAGCCGAAAACCAAGCTGCCTTAATCGTCACCATTCCGAAACCAGGGAAAACTATAGATGCCCCTCAAAACTTTCGTCCTATCTCACTATTGAATGTAGACGTTAAAATATACGCAAAAATACTAGCTACGAGATTGGCCCCCCTACTACCCACACTGATCAAGGAAGATCAAGCAGGATTCATAAAGGGTAGACAGGCCTCAGACAATACTCGTAGAGTGCTAGGGATCCTACACATTATAGAACAATCAGAGATACCTTCGGTAATGCTAGCCCTAGACGCTGAAAAAGCGTTTGATCGTATCCATTGGGGGTATGCCTTTTCCACGTTGGGAAAGATGGGGTTCAAAGGCTGTATAATTGATGCGATCAAAGCTCTATATTCGTGCCCGTCAGCCCAAGTATATACTAACGGAGTGCTGTCTGATACTTTCCAAATTACAAACGGTACTAGACAAGGTTGCCCTCTATCCCCCCTGGTGTTTATACTATCTATGGAACCCCTAGCCCACATTCTACGAACACACACAAATATTCATGGTATATGTATTGATAACCAAATTCATACAATCTCCTTATATGCAGATGACATTATACTTTCCTTAGCCTCCCCAGAGGATTCCTTAGAAGCCACCTTAGATTGCATTCAGAAATTTGGACAAGTCTCACTATACAAATTAAATACCCAGAAGTCTCAAATATTACCACTAAACATTTCTCCCTCTGTACTCCATTTCCTTAAGTATAGATATCCATTTGACTGGAGAGATAAAGGCATCACATACCTGGGTATAACTCTAACAAAATCCCACAAGTCGTTATACAGATCTAACTATGAGCCCCTTTTACAAACAATCCAGGTTGAAATGGCTAGATTGCATAAATTTGAAGTGTCTTGGATAGGCAGGATTGCAGCCTTTAAAATGTTATTATTGCCTAAACTGTTATACCTGTTTAGAACGGTCCCAATAGCCGTTCCAAAATCCTTCTTTAAATGTATCCAACAAGCTATCATGAAATTTATTTGGTCTTTTCGCAAGCCACGTGTTGCAACACATATTTTGACCAGGGATAGAAGATCAGGGGGATTGGGTATACCAGATATTTATGCCTATTATGCTTCCACTTTGGTGGCACTTTTCAGTCCGGGTTGGGCGGCTGATCGCTCAGTGCCTTGGGTTCAAATAGAAACATCATATGTATATCCTTCTAGCTTGAAAGCCCTCATGTTTCTCGAGTTTTGGAACATAGCCACGCCTTCACAAGTATCCCCATTCACTAAAGCAGCCTTAGGATGTTGGTCCTATATACAACAACACTCCACTAATCGTACGCCTCTTACCAACTCACAAATTCCTTTAGAAGTATTGGAATTGGCCATTCCTCATTTAAATTTAAACAAATGGAAGTTGGGGGGAATCACCCAAATATCGCAGTTGTACTGTAATGATGTATTGAGCTCCTTTGAATATTTAAAGCTCTCATACTCCCTTCCAAGAAGCGATTTTTATAAATATCTACAGGTCAGACACTTTATATCAACCTTAAAAAATTTACATCCTATCTGTAATGTAAAACTTTTTAGCTTGCTGGCCAAACATACTAAGATACTTAAAGGGGTTTATGATACACTGTCAGGGCACACTGACTTTCGTAAAACTCACAATGTTTTATTATGGGAGCGGATGTTGGGTAAAACTTTTGGAGAGGAAGAATGGAGGAAAGCATATAACCAAATCCACAGGTCGTTGCAATGCAGCTCCCAGGTAGAAGCAGCTTTGAAAACCCATCTACAATGGTACTACACCCCGGATAAATTACATATCATGTTCCCAGATGTTTCAGAAACATGTTGGAGGAGTTGTGGCAATAGAGGCACGCTATTACATGTATTATGGGAATGTCCAGTAATACTAAGCTATTGGAAAGAGGTATTTGCTTTACTAGAGTCCTTGTTTGGAACACGGATTCCTGTATCCCCTCAATTAGCCCTACTGTTCTTAAATATGGAAGACATCCCTCCGAAAGATAGAATACTGTCATGTAAAATATTGGCTATGGCGAAGCTAGTTGTATCTAGGCATTGGAAGAGTGCTGATACACCCACTCAGGCGGAATTGTTGTTACTAATCAATTCTTCTTATGCTTATGAGAGAATAATTGCATATGGCAATCTTAGTTTTCCTAAATTTTCCAACGTCTGGAATTGCTGGATAACCAGCCCTCTATGCCACCAAATATAGCTCTTACACAAGCAACTAATACCATATTATTATTATCATTCTTCTTCATAAGAGACCTTTTGAAGATATACAAGCTGCTAGCGATGTTGTTGTTTTGTTATATTGTTGTACTGTTATACTATCTTACCGACACAAAGCTGTCACGATGAATAAGATGCTGTAATTTTGCTATATATATTTAACATGCTGCGACATGTAAATGATGCATCTACTCTTTCTGAAAAAATTAATAAAAATGATTGAACAGAAAAATATTATACAAATCGGCAGCCACTTGTCTCTATCAATCACTGATAGAGAAAAGAGGCTGCTGATTAAAAATAAAATAAAAAGCATTTCATACGTACCTGGTCGTTGTCTTGGTGACGAGTCCCTCTTCTTCCTCCAGTCCGACCTTCTTTTCTGACGCGGCAGCCTGTGATTGGCTGCAGAGGCCTCTGTAGCCTGTGATTGGCTGCAGAGGCCTCTGCAGCCCGTGATTGGCTGCAGCGCTCACATGGGCTGCATCATCATCAAGGAATGTCGGGCCGGATGTCGAGAGGGACGCGTCACCAAGGCAACGGCCAGGAGACCGGACTGGAGGAAGCAGGGAGTTCCCGGTAAGTATGAACAGGTACTGTGATCGGTAGTCACTGTCCAGGGTGCTGAAACAGTTACTGCCGATCAGTTAACTCTTTCAGCACCCTGAAGAGTGACTATTTACTGACGTCGCCTAGCAACGCTGCCGTAATGACGGGTGCACACATGTAGCCACCCGTCATTACAGGGCCTCATGCACACGACCGTAAAAACACCCGTTATTACGGGTCGTAATTACGACCCGAAATAGCGGGCCCATAGACTTCTGTTAGCCACGGGTACCTCCCCGTTTTCTCACGGGAAGATGCCCGTGCCGTTAAAAAGATAGAACATGTTCTATTTTTTTATTTTACGGGCCGTGCTCGTAATTACGACTCGTAATTACGAGCACGGCCGGCCACGGGCAGCCGGCCGCTTTTGTGAGCCGTGCTGTCATTATAAGGGTATGTTCACACGACAGCGTCCGTTACGGCTGAAATTACGGGGATGTTTCCGCCTGAAAACATCCCCATAATTTCAGCCGTAACGGCATATGCAGGCGCTTGAACGCAGCGTCCATTACGGACGTAATTGGCGCTATTTTTCATTGGAGTCAATGAATAACGGATCCAATTACGGCCAAAGAAGTTACAGGTCACTTCTTTGACAGCGGCGCGTAAATTACGCCTCGTGTGAACAGACAAATGTCTGCCCATTGATCACAGCAGCACAGAATCTGCACGCTCCTCTAATGAAATACTCTGTGCTGCTGTGAACTCTGCTCTTACCATTACGTAGCTCAGTCTGTTACCTCTCCTCCATCCTCAATAACACCTTCACATGATTTGCAAGTCACCACCCCGCACAAGATCCGCACGCTCATCTCCTGAAATACTCTGTGCTGCTGTGAACTCTGCTCTTACCATTACGTGGTGACTTGCCAATCATGTGAAGGTGTTCTTGAGGACAGGAGTGGAGGAGAGGTAACAGACTGAGAGCTACGTAATGGTAAGAGCAGAGTTCACAGCAGCACAGAATATTTCAGGAGAGGAGCGTGCAGATTCTGTGCTGTTGTGAACTTTGCTCTTACCATTACGTAGCTCAGTCTGTTACCTCTCCTCCACTCCTGTCCTCAATAACACCTTCACATGATTGGCAAGTCACCACCCCGCACAAGATCCGCACGCTCATCTCCTGAAATACTCTGTGCTGCTGTGAACTCTGCTCTGACCATTACGTGGTGACTTGCCAATCATGTGAAGGTGTTCTTGAGGACAGGAGTGGAGGAGAGGTAACAGACTGAGCTACGTAATGGTAAGAGCAGAGTTCATAGCAGCACTGAATCTGCACGCTCATCTCCTGAAATACTCTGTGCTGCCTTAAACTCTATGGACAGGACAGGATCCTGTTTCTTTTAAATGCTGCACTATAGCGCAGCCTTATATAGTGGATCGAGCGGGTTCCACAGCAGCATTTAAAAGAAACAGTGTGTGTGTTTGTGTATGTGTGTGTTTGTGTATATATGTGTGTTTGGGTAAGTGTCTTTGTCTGTTTTTGTTTTTATATGTGTGTTTGTGTATATATGGGTGTGTTTGTGTATATGTGTTTGTGTATATGTTTGTGTATATGTGTGTGTGTGTGTGTATATATGGGTGTATTTGTGTATATGTTTGTGTGTAGATGTTTGTGTGTGTTTGTATATGTGTGTGTGTTTATGTGTGTGTGTTTGTGTATATATGGGTGTGTTTGTGTATATGTGTATATGTGTGTGTTTGGGTATGTGTGTTTTTGTTTGTATATGTGTGAGTTCGTGTATATGTGTGTGTGTGTGTTTGTCTGTTTATGTGTGTGTGTGTGTGTTTGTGTATGTGTTTGTGTATGGTTGTGTGTGTGTGTGTGTTTGTCTGTTTATGTGTGTGTGTGTGTGTGTGTGTGTGTGTGTGTGTGTGTGTATATCTTGTTGTGTTTGTGTATATATGTGAGTGTTTGTGTATGGTTGTTTGTGTGTGTGTGTGCGTGTATATATGTGTGTAGGTGAGTAGAAGTATTGGTATTGTTCACATTGATAACTGTTTTTTTATGTTGTTGCAGATTTTGATGTACCGATTGGACTACGTCTTCGATTCGTTGGACTACTGCGTAGATCTACGTTTTTTCAAATTTTAATAAAATGGTTAACGAGGGTTTTGTTGTGGATTTCTTATTTCAATAAAAAAGAATTGTCTTTGTGTTTTTTTTTAAACTTTATTAGTGCCTAGATAATGGCAGTTGGCTGATTGACAGCGTCCATTATTAAGGCGGGGCTTAGTGTTAGCCGGTGCAGAGGCTAGCACTAACCACCCATTATTACCCCGGTACCCACCACCACCAGGGGTGCCGGGAAGAGCCAGGTACGATCCAGTACCCGACCATCTGTTGTGATGGTCGGGTACTGGGGCGGCCGTAGGCTGGTATTATGAGGCTGGGAAGGGCCAAAAACAGTGGACCTTCCCACCCTTGTAATGCTAGGCTGCTGCTGCTGTGTTGTATCGGGCTGGTTATAAAAATGGGGGGGACCCCCACGTCGTTTTTTGTTTTTTTCAATTTAACAATAGACGGGTCCCCCACATTTTTAATAACCAGCCATATACAAGGCCGCAGCAGTCTGGCATTACATGGGTGGGAAGTGCCACTGGTTTTGTCCATTCCCAGGCTAATAACACTGTTGTATGTGGCTGGTTATGATAAATTGGGTGGAACCCCATGTCTTTTTAAAAAAAATATTAAAATAAATCAATAATTAAAAAAAATGACGTGGGGTCCCCCCCACTTTTATAACCAGCCAGATACAACACAGCAGCAGCAGCCTAGCATTACAAGGGTGGGAAGGTCCACTGTTTTTGGCCCTTCCCAGCCTCATAATACCAGCCTGTGGCCGCCCCAGAGCCCGGCCATCACAACAGATGGTCGGGTACTGGATCGTAACTGGCTCTTCCCGGCACCCCTGGTGGTGGTGGGTACCGGGGTAATAATGGTGGTTAGTGTTAGCCTCTGCACCGGCTAACACTAAGCCTCCCCTTAGTAATGGATGTTGTCACTCAGACAGCGGCCATTACTAAAGTGGTAGTAATAAAATTTGAAAAGAAAAAGACAAAGATATAGATAAAATATTTTATTGAAATAAAGCACCCCCAACACAACCCTCATTAACCATTTTATTGTAGGAAAAAAAAAGTCCTCTAAGTAGTCCTCGAAACCGACGTAGTCCAAACACCAAAACTGTAAAAAAAATTTAAAAAAAATTAAATAAAACATGTCGTAGGCTTAGATTTAGTTTCATGTGTGATACTGACTGTTATACCATGTATAGAAGCCTGCCGCGAAGTTGACTTAGATACAGGGCTCCAGCAGACAGTATCATACATGGCCATACAGACATATATACAAACAAACATACATGCAAACATACATACATACATATATACAAACATGCAAATATATACATGCAAATATACATACACACATGCACATATATACATACATGCCAACATAAATGCACATATATACATACATACATGACAACATACATACATACATACAAACTCTTTGCTAAAACCGAAAAATGGGTGTTTGGGGTGCAGGAGATACCATTTTTGGGTCAAATCCTCACGCCTTCCATCCTGAAACTAATGGCCAAACTGAGAGGACTAATCAGTCTGTGAAACTATACTTAAGGTGTTTTATCTCAGACTGTCAAGATGATTGGGTCTCCTTCATTCCCCTCGCCAAATTTTCCCTTAAAAACCGGGTCAGTAGCTCGTCGGGGGTTTCCCCCTTCTTCTGTAATTTTGGGTTTAATCCACGGTTCTCCTCCGTTTCACCTGGTGGTTCCAACAATACCGAGGTAGATGTCGTTCATCGGGAACTGTGCACAGTCTGGGCCCAGGTTCAGAAGAACCTTGAGGCGTCCCAGAGCATCAAAAAGACTCAGGCAGATAAAAGACGTTCAACTAACCCTCTGTTTGTGGTCGGGGATCTGGTGTGGCTCTCTTCTAAAAATTTGCGCCTTAAAGTTCCGTCCAAGAAGTTTGCTCCCCGGTATATAGGGCCGCACAAAATTATTGAGGTCCTCAACCCTGTCTCCTTCCGGCTGGAGCTACCCCCGTCTTTTCAGATACACAACGTGTTCCATGCCTCCCTCTTGAAAAGCTGCTCCCCGTCCTTGGCTACATCGAGGAAACCTCCGGTCCCTGTTTTCACTCCGGATGGGGTAGAATTCGAGGTAGCCAAGATTGTGGACAGCAGGATTGTCCAAGGCTCCCTCCAGTACCTGGTCCATTGGAGAGGATACGGGCCTGAGGAGAGGACTTGGGTACCCGCCCAGGATGTTCACGCCGGTATATTGCTCAGCAAGTTCCATCTTCGGTTAACCAACAAGCCAGGCCCACCTAGGAAGGGTCCAGTGGCCCCTCATAAAAAGGGGGGTACTGTAAAGGGTTTGCCAGACACAGGTTCTGTGTCGATGCCCGGGGTTAATCAGCCTTCATCAGCTCCAAGGTCTGCTCGAGTGATGCGATCTCTTACTACTCAGGCTGGCAGGCTGAGGAGAGGGAGAACCTATCACAGCCTGGCCTGACGGTTGTAGCTCCCTCCCTTGGTCTATTTTTACCCTCACTTGCAGCATGTTCCTTGCCTGTGATATTCTGGTTTCCTGGCTCTGCGCTTCTTGCTATTTACCTTAGTGACCGCTGTTACTTATTAACCCTGGCTTGACTGACTATTCTCCTGCTCTGATTTGCTACTTCGTACTCTCCTGGTTTGTCTCGGCTCGTTCACCACTGCCTGTTGCGCACGGTGTTTCCGTGGGCAACTGCCCCTACCTCCCCCTTTATCTTCTGTGTGCCCTTGTCTTGTGTTGTCTGTCTTGCACTTATTGAGCATAGGGACCGTCGCCCAATTGTATGCCAACTCTTAGGACGGGCCGTGCAAGTAGGCAGGGACTGAGTTTCGGGTAGATTAGGGCTCACCTGTCTGTCTCCCTACCCCGTTTCATTACACTATGGCACCTGATAGCTCTGCTACTTGATAGGAGACAGCGGCTCAGCAGACAGTATCACATATAATATGCTTAGATACAACGGCTTAGCAGACAGTACCACACATGCTAGGCCCAATTAGAAGGTTAATTGTGAAAAAATTTCTTATGGTGTTTTTCGATAAAGGTCACTTGAACTGGTATCATTTAAACAGTTAACCGATGAATGGCGCTGTTTATGTGTAATTTACCCTGCGGACTAATGTACCATATAATGTATTACATTTTTATTTTTTTTTAAAAACCTACATTTTGTGGGGTGAATTGAAAAAAACCTGTAATTCCGCCATTTCTGTTTTGATTTTACAGTGTTCATCGGGCGGCATGAATTGCATGATAACTTGATTCTGCGGGTCGTTACGATTATGGCGATACCAAATTTATATAGTTTTATTTTTTACAAAATAATTTGTTTTTGTGACGCTGCATTCGAAGATGAACTGCATAGTTTTTCAATGCAACAGCACTTCATAGGGTGGGAAGGGGTTAAAACCCACTCTCTGAAGCCCCCCTTCAAGATACATTTCAACTAATCTGGTCCCCATGGCAGAAATCTGTCTTTCCATCTGGCACCTCCAGCAGACTCCTTTCAGTCTAGTTTGATTTCTTTTACCTCAGAGTTCCTCTTTTTACCTTTTTTTAATTTCTTCTTTCCCTCTCCCCTTCTTCTCCTTCTCCCCCCACTTTTTTAGAACTATTTCTAACAGGAGCTGTGCAGGTTTAGAAAAATATGTCTGCTTTCTTCCAAAAACAGCACCACACCTATCCACAGGTTGTATCTGGTATTGCAGGTTTGCTCCATTGAAGTGAATGGTAATGAGCTGTAGTACCACACACAACCTATGGACAGGTGTGGTGCTGGTTTTTGGAGAAAGCAGACAAGTTATCTCATCCTGGACAACCCTTTGTCATGGATAGTTCTTGTGCGGAGATGCTCCCTGCATTATCCCTTTTCCTTTATGGCCTCTGATATGTTCTATTCAGCTTTATGGCCTCTGTGTTAAGTACACTGCCAGTCAGTAAAGGGTTAACACTTCAGACCACTGTGGGTGACGTCACAATGTATGAGTTGTGCAGTGGTAATAAACTCCTGTAGTAATGATGATGAAGGTGCTGATGTCATAAATACAAATGTTTATGACATAAAGAAGATTCCATATTAGAAGGTTTTACTGCCACATTCAGCGCCATATTGGATGGGACTGAGGACCTTGAGCTTGACTTCCCCACCAATACCGACCTGATGTAATTTGGAGGTTCTAGCAGGGAAACCCTTCACCCCAGACCACTTCTTCATCACAGTCATGCCATCCTCTTCATACGGGTTGTCTGTAATAGAGGGGGGTTTCCAGCAGGAGATCCCCCTCTATTAGCCGGAGCGGAGACAGGTGCTACAAGGAAGTATCTGGAGGACCCGTCTCATCCGTGGATCGCCCATTCATTTTAATGGGTGCCCAGGAAGAGAGACATCCGCCTAGCCAACCAGATCAGCCGATTTATGTGTTTTATGTTGTTCGTTCATTGTATTGTCTTTCCTTGAAAATCTGAGAAAACGTACAAATTCTGTTACAAATGATATTTTGGCACCTTCTAAGCCCAGAGGAAGGGCAATCCTCCAGCCATGGTTTCCCTAGAGGTTTCCCCCACAGGGGGTTTTTCCTTTCCTGCGTGCTGGAGGGTGACTCTTCGTGAGTCGGAGGTTTGCCATTTTGGGTTTGGTCATATAATATAATAAAAGTTTTGACCATTTAACACCCAATTATAATGTTTTGTGTCTTTATTTTGCATTCTTTGGTTTGGTGATTGGGATTCTGGGTCTATCACATATCACAAAATCATAAGGCCGGACATCTACTTCCCACACTGACATAGAATGGAGACAACAAGCGTTGCTGCACAATTAAGTGTACACATCCTTACATTAAGATATTGTATTACGGTCTGTAGCCTTTGGGGGAATATATTAACCTTTCTACAACAGTTTACTAGCGTAGAAAATTCACAAAATGCGCAAATGTCGACATTTTTGGGGGCAAAAAATGGGCGGGGCTTAGCAGAAATGGCCAACAATTTTACTATAATTTACGCCAGTAACTGATGTCAATTATAGCAGAAATCTATATGTATAATGCGGCCCAGATTTATCTCTGGGGGGCGTAACAAGGCAAATGTACAGCAGGCCGCAGCACGTAGAAAGTACTGATGACAGGCCGCGTTGCAACTAAAAGATGCGACACATTTATTAAGAGTCATTCGCCTTCGCCTGTTAATAAATGTGTTGCATCTTACTCCAGCAAACTGTTTAATAGGACTGGTGTATGAAACACCAGTATTAAAGGGAATGCGTTGCTAGAAATTATGACAAATAGCTGCCCCCATACAGTTTAATGCCCCCTTAGCTACCTCTAGTACCAGTGCACACATATAAAGCGCCAGTGCCCATATAGATAGTGTCACACACAGTGCCCATGTAGATGGTGCCACCCCCCTCCCCCAGGGATTCCACTCCAGGAGGAGCCCCTGCCATCACTGTCCATATATGGACAGTGACGTAAGGCATTCCCTATAGGAGCAGAATCCCTGTCCAGAGCGTCGGCCACGCTGTGGCCAGGGATTGCACTCCAGGAGGAGCCCTTGATGTTACTGTACATATATGGACAGTGACATCAGGGGTTCCGCCTAGGAGCGGAATCCCCGGCCAGACCATCAGCAATGCAAAGGCAGTGGATTCCGCTCCAGGAGTAGTCCCCGACGTCAATGTACATATATGAATAGTGAGATAAGGGGCTCCGCACTTAAAGTAGCGCTGTGCCCGGGAATTCCTCGGTGAGTGGTACTAATACAGAAGCAGGGAGCTGACGATCCCTTACATTAGCATCGGATTCAACTGGATCTGCATCCTGAGGACGCAGATACAGTTGACACCAAGACATACCACCGGCCGCTTGGGACAGCGTAAGGGCATGACCACACATGGCGGAATTCCTCCGCAACTGTCCGCATCGATGCCGCACAGAATCTGCGTTGCAGATTCTGCAGCGGATCTGCACAAAATGTGCAGTACATTGATGCGGACTAGCTGCTGCAGACTGCGGGAAAAGTGCTTCCCTTCTCCCTATCAGTGCAGGATAGAGAGAAGGGACAGCACTTTCCCTAGTGAAAGTAAACGATTTTCATACTTACCGGCCGTTGTCTTGGTGACGCGTCCCTCTTTCGGCATCCAGCCCGACCTCCCTGGATGACGCGCCAGTCCATGTGACCGCTGCAGCCTGTGCTTGGCCTGTGATTGGCTGCAGCCGTCACTTACACTGAAACGTCATCCTGGGAGGCCGGACTGGAGACAGACGAAGGGAGTTCTCGGTAAGTATGAACTTATATGTTTTTTTACAGATACATGTATATTGGGATCGGTAGTCACTGTCCCGGGTGCAGAAACAGTTACTGCCGATCGCTTAACTCTTTCAGCACCCTGGACAGTGACTATTTACAGACGTCTCCTAGCAACGCTCCCGTCATTACGGGAGCCCCATTGACTTCCTCAGTCTGGCTGTAGACCTAGAAATACCTAGGTCCAGCCAGAATGAAGAAATGTCAAGTTAAAAAAGCAAGACGCATCCGCAGCACACATGACATGTGCATGACAGCTGCGGACTTCATTGCGGAACTTAGAATCTCCATTGAAGTCAATGGAGAAATTCCGCCATGAGTCCGCCACTGCTCCGCAACAGACAGAGCATGCTGCGGACACCAAATTCCGCTCCGCAGCCTATGCTCCGCAGCGGAATTGTACGCATCGTGTAAACGAACACTGCTAAATTAAAGTGAAAGTCAATGGAGAAACGGCTCCGCTGCGGATTAACGCTGCGGAGTGTCCGCAGCGGAATTTAAGTGGAATTCCGCCATGTGTGAACCCGCCCTAACACCGCCCGGAATCCTGGACTGTCCCGCTGTATCCGGGACGGTCAGGAGGTATGCAGTAATTAGGACCATGCACATGCGCAGATTCCACAGTAAATGCTTGTTCATGAGCCTGCAAAAGAGGAGCTGCTCAGTTTGCCATTAGGGTGATGACTGACGGATAAGGCCTCGTTCACATCTGCAGTATTGTCTCTGGTAAAATCACGGCCCCCCTCCTGACGGAAAGCCAATGGAATCCACTAAAGTCAATGGGTTCTGTCAGCAGGTGGCGGTGTCCGTTGTGCGACTGAACCGTTGCTTCCATTATTCCTTTGTTCTGCACCACTGACGGAGCAGAACAACGAAATACACCAACGCAGGTGTGAACAGGGCCTTAGAGAGATAACTGAATACAGCAGCTGGCCATAAACTGAAATACTCTGCAGGTACAGAAGACAAATGGTAGACCAATTAGAAATGTGATTTATATTGTACAATACATACAAGGCAATTTAAAAAAAAAAACAGTGCAAAGGTGTACATAGCCTTTAAGCAATCAGGAGGCATATTTTCAGGTTCTGCTGGACTTCTCCCATATACCGGCGTTTCAGGCATCCTATTGGTCCACGGTGTCCTCAATGCCCACCCCATTTAGTTCTTGTTTAGCCACAATGCCCGCACGCCACAGCAAGCTGACAGTGCCCGCCCTAATGGTATATACAGGGGTGATGGAGATTTTATACCGAGATAATGGTGGGCTGGTACATACACGGATAATGGTGGTTATATATGGGGATGATGGCTGGTATATACAGGGATGATGAGAGTCCCTTATATAACCCCCATATTCCCTGTATATTACCCCCAAAAGGAGAGATCAGCAGCACATCGCAGTCCAAAACTCATGGAAAACTATTTTATGTTTCACCCATCCCACCCATCGCTGGATGTGGGTATACTAGGACACATGACTAATATGATAATATTTTAATTAAGAATTGTACATCCTAGTACAATAGCTAAAGAAAATTAACTTATGAGGTTTAGAGTTAGTTATATGTCAAAATTTTGATCTAAGGTATGCGCACCGTGACGGGCAGTAGTCATGTAGACTGAACGCTTCCATGATTTGAATACGCTGTGACGTGGCACATTGGGTCACGTGAACGTGGTATACAGGTTACATCAACACTTTCATGACGTATCTTGTGGTTCGCGCTTGGGCATTAGAGATGAAAAAGACTGGAAGTCAACATGGCGTTCTGGGCCGGATGAAGAAGAAAAGAGAACATGAATGACTCCAATCTGAGAAGATGTCCCCTGTGAGTCACTGAATTTCACTGCACTGTATTCACTTACACTACCGTTCAAAAGTTTAGGGTCACCCAGACAATTTTGTGTTTTCCATGAAAACTCACACTTATATTTATCAAATGAGTTGCAAAATGACTAGAAAATTTAGTCAAGACATTGACAAGGTTAGAAATAATGATTTTTATTTGAAATAATAATTTTCTCCTTCAAACTTTGCTTTAGTCAAAGAATGCTCCATTTGCAGCAATTACAGCATTGCAGACCTTTGGCATTCTAGCTGTTAATTTGCTGAGGTAATCGGGAGAAATTTCACCCCATGCTTCCAGAAGCCCCTCCCACAAGTTGGATTGGCTTGATGGGCACTTCTTGCGTACCATACGGTCAAGCTGCTCCCACAACAGCTCTATGGGGTTGAGATCTGGTGACTGCGCTGGCCACTCCATTACAGATAGAATACCAGCTACCGGCTTCTTCCCTAAATAGTTCTTGCATAATTTGGAGGTGTGCTTTGTGTCATTGTCCTGTTGTAGTATGAAATTGGCTCCAATCAAGTGCTGTCCACATGGTATGGAATGGTGTTGCAAAATGGAGTGATAGCCTTCCTTATTCAAAGTCCCTTTTACCTTGTACAAATCTCCCACTTTACCAGCACCAAAGCAACCCCAGACCATCACATTACCTCCACCATGCTTGACAGATGACGTCAGGCACTCTTCCAGCATCTTTTCAGTTGTTCATAAGAGGCTGGACGCAGCACGAAGGGCTTCAGAGGGAAACCTCCATGACAAGACATAGTAGGGAAAGGGTTAATTTAGTGTGAGAAGGAGGGAGTAGTAGGGGGAGGTAGAAGAGGGGTAGGGAGGAGTCAGGGGACGTTACCAGTCTTCCCGCTGTTTTCGGCATTGAGCCGGAAGCAGCGGGAGGAAGAACAAGCAAAAGTGACAAGCTCCCTCTGCTACCGCGCTTACTTCTTACCTGGCCATGTCGGAGGTCGGCATGTTAGAGCAGCTGCGTGCGGCAGCTGCATTCCACCGTCCCGGGTGGTTGGAGGAGACCGTGGCTGCACTGTCCAGGATCCCGGAGGCTAACTCGCCTCCACGCCAGGTCCGGCGCTCAGGGTCAGTAGCTCTGAGGGACAGGCTCCCCTCCCCCGGCCCCCTCCCTAGTGCTAGTACTGTGGCGGCGGGGGGGGGGGGGGAGTTGGCAACCCGTGATCCTGCTCGTATGAAGCAGAGAGCGTCGTCGGGGGCGGCGGTGGCTCAGGCCGGTTCTCCCCGTCGCTCCCGGCGGTCCCGCCCACCAGAACACCTCAGCCCAGAGGTAGTCACGGCGTCGCAGGGGGAGCCCTTCAAAGGACGCTGCAGGCCAGGCAGCTGGGAGGGCCGCCTCTTCCCAGGCCCTGCGTCCTGGCAGGAATCCCCAGCCGCGACAAGGTCCGGCGGTACACAGGGGGTCGCAGGCCGGGCTCCCTGTCACCCCTCCTCCATCGGACGTAATATCCAGAGAGCAGCCCACGGCCGCCCCGCATGGTGATGTTCCGGCCAGGGGGCAGGCTTCCTTGAGACCTTCAGGGAGGACGCCTAGATCATCAGCGGAGACGAGGCAACAGGTCCGGTCGGAAGTCTGGGTCCCTGCGGTCGGGCGGCAGGTGGCCGGCCCATCTGTCAGCATGTTGTTGTCCCCGTGTAGGAGATGTCGGTGGGATGGCCAGTCGTCGGCGAGAGAGGATCTGGAGGATGGCGAATTGGACGATTTTCGGCGAGGTCAGGATTTTCCGGCTGACGGGAACACAGCGCCTGGGCAGCCCGGTGAGTACGTAACTCCTTCTTTGCCGTATCCAGCGATTTTTATGTCGGGTGTTGGGGGGGGCAGCAAGCACGGCATCGGCTGCCGGTAGCGGCGCGGTCGGGCGTGACGGCGCTGGCTTAGCGGATTTAGTGTGTTGCTTGCGGGAGTTGGTCGGGTGCTTAGAGAGGGCTGCGGCGCCTGTAGCTACGGCGGGGTCCCCGGCGGTAGTTTGGGAAGGTCCTCGTGAGGTTGGAGTGTTACAGTCGCGTCCCGGGGGTTGTGGAAGGGTTGGCGGCGTCTAAGGAAGCGGTCGCGGTGTCCGTTCAGACTGAGGCGCAAAAAGATGGTGATCGGGTGCGGCTTGACGATCGTGCTCGTGGCGAGGTGTATGTATGCTTCGAGGGTCCGTTAGGGGCACACCTAAAACAGGAGGTCCGCGAGCTGATCTGGAAGGACGAGTACGTGGAGATTTTTTCTCTTCTGCCGCTTGCAAAATTCAATTTGGATAAAGGCAAGCGGGACGAGAGTAAGAAGGAGGAAGAGGAACGTAGGCGGTATAGGCTTATCCCGCAGACGTTCGTCAATTGGTCGCAAGCGTTTGCCATTTTAGCCAGCGTGATCGGAGAGAAGGTGCCTGAAGATTGCTCGGCGTTATTTTGCTATTTTGATGCCATTGGGGAGGCTCATAGGGCATACGGGGGTCAGGCGTGGTTGCGGTACGATGAGCAATTTCGCCAGCGAAAGGCGGTTCGGCCGGCGATTCGGTAGGACCAGAAGGATGTTGCGCTTTGGTTGAGGGTGACGGCTCCGGTGAAGCAGTCCTTTCCCGGGAGCATTGGCCAAGGAGGTCAGTCTAGCCAGGCCGGGCAAGGTTCAGGGGCAAAACTGGGATTCTGCTGTCAATTTAATGATGGCCAGTGTAAGTTCGGGGCCACATGTAAGTTCAAGCACGTGTGTTCAGAATGTAATGGTTCATCCCACGGGGCTGCCAAGTGTATGTGGAAGAAGCGGTCAGGGAACCAGTCCTCCTCGGCTGGTCAAGGGGTTGTCGCCGGTGAGGGTGGAAAGGATGGTCCCGTATCTAAATGAGTATCCAGATAGGGTTGCGGCCAAGTTAATTTATGAAGGGTTTCGTGTTGGTTTCGTTATACCTCCGCCTCCTTATGAGGTTCTGGTGACGCGGCGCCAGGGCCGCCATCAGGGGGGTATTAGGGGTAGTGGTGTGAGGGGCCCGGCCAAACCTAATTGAAAGGGGGGCCCGGCAACTGCCTCGACATTCTTTTGGTAGGAAAAAACGGGCCCCTGCAATGGGGCCCGTTTTTTTCACCAAAAGAATGTCGAGAGCTGCTGCTGCTGCTGCGGGCCCCCTCCCCTCGTCATGGGGGGCCGTCAAACCGTCCGCCCGCGCGCGCGCACCCGATCGCGCGCACAATGAAACTCCCGCGCGTGCGCACTCGCGAGCGCGCATCCACGAACGGCCGCACTGGAGACCGCCCGCGCGCGCACCCGCGATCGGCCGCGCGCGCACCCGCGAACGAAGCGCGCGCACCCGCGACCGGCCGCGCGCGCAGCCGCGGACACACATGGACAAAACTTACCTGGAGCCTGGCTGGAGGTGAAGGACTGGACGTCTGGACCGAAGACCTCCCCTGGAAGACATCGCCGGAAGAGGACTGGAGTGGGAGCAGCTCTTCTGACACAGTGAGTAAATTATCTCAAAGTGTTGTTTATGTATGGCCCTGTTCACACAGTATTTTGCAGGCAAAAAAAAATCTGCCTCAAAATTCCTTAAAGAATTTTGAGGCAGATTTTGACCTGCCCACACTATCTTGCCGCGTTTTTTTGCTGCGTTTTTTGCTCGCGGCGATTGAGGACAGCAGACAAAAAACGCAGTGAAAAATGCATTTTCTGCCTCCCATTGATTTAGATGGGAGGTCAGAGGCGGAACCGCAGCATGAAAGGACGTGCTGCTTTTTCTTTTTTCCGCGACTGGCTCCCATTGATTTCAGATTAAATCAATGGGAGGCGGTTTTGGAAGTTTTTTGGTGCTGATTCTGACGCAGTGTCCGAGTCAATATCAAGGCCCAAAAACTCTGTGAACTGGGCCTTATTGTTAGGGCTTATTCAGACGAACGTGTAATACGTCCGTGAAACGTGTGTGATTTTCACGCGCCTTGCACGGACCTATGTTACTCTATGGTGCCGTGCGGACTGTCAGTGATTTTCACGCAGCGTGTGTCCGTGTGTCCGTTGCGTAAAACTCACGACATGTCCTATATTGGTGCATTGTTCGCGCATCACGCACCCATTGAAGTCAATGGGTGCGTGAAATTCACGGCCAGCACTTCCGCAGCCGTATAAACTATGAATGAAATTAGAAAAGCACCACGTGCTACAAACATACAAACAGAGTGTCATAATGATGGCGGCTGCGCGAAAATCACGCAGCCGCGCATCATACGCTGCTGACACACGGAGCTGTTATGGACCTTTTGCATGCGCAAAACGCCACGTTTTTTGCGCGTGCAAAAAGCACACGCTCGTGTGAATCCGGCCTTAGGGTAGGAACACACTAGGCATGAACACTGCGGATTTTATGCAACACATTTTATTGTGGATAATCCGTAGCGTATCACAGTCGCAGCAGAGGGGGTGAGATATGAACAAATCTCATCCACACGCTGCAAAAATAATGGACCTGCAGTGTGACTTTTTGGCTTTTTAAGTCGCATGTCAATGTATTCTGTGGAATCGCCGCTCCTCTGTTGCGGAAATGCTGCGGTTCTGCCGCAAAAATCACACAAGAGAAGAAAAAAAAGGTACTTTTTTAAATTGAAAAAGTTTAGACTTGCCCCGGCCGTAGTTCTGGTGACGCGATCCTCTATTCTTAGCGTAGCCCCGCCTCCTGTCATGACGTTTCATCCCATGTGACTGATGCAGCGGTCACATGGTCTACAGCGTCATCCCAGGAGGCGGGGCTACGTTCAGAAGAGAGAGATGCGTCACCAGGACTACGGCCCTGGCAAGTCTAAACTTTTTTTCCCTGCAGGATTCCCGCAGCGGACATGCCTCACGAAACCTGCGCCGCTATTTGGTGCGGTTTTGCTGGCAGAATTCCCTGCGGCCTCCGGGGCGGATAAGCTGTGGAGTTTTACTCAGCATATCCGCCTAGTGTGTCCCTTATGATGTCGCTCCTGGAGCTGCTGCCGGTCTCTAAATAGGCAGTTGGTCCAGTAGAATTTGGAATTATTTTTTTTTGTGAACCAGCTTAAAAAAATACAAAACTTTTGTGTTAGGGCCTGTTCACATCACTGTTCGCTTCCGCTCCGGGGTTCCGTCTGAGGTTTCTGTCGGGTGAACCCCGCAACGGAAAGTGAAAGTGATAACATGATAGCACAGCTTCCGTTTCCATCACCATTAGCGCAGTCGACTGCGCTATTCCGTCCGAAAACCAGCCGGAATGGTGACGAACCACCGCTCCGGGGTTCCGTCTGAGGTTTCTGTCGGGTGAACCCCGCAACGGAAAGTGAAAGTGACAGCACAGCTTCCGTTTCAGTCACCATTGATCTCAATGGTGACGGAAACATCGCTAATGGTTTCCGTTCGTCACCATTCCGGCTGGTTTTCGGACGGAATTAATAGCGCAGTCGACTGCGCTAATGGTGATGGAAACGGAAGCTGTGCTATCACTTTCACTTTCCATTGCGGGGTTCACCCGACAGAAACCTCAGAAGGAACCCCGGAGCGGAAGCGAACAGTGATGTGAACAAACCCTAACACAAAAGTTTTGTATTTTTTTAAGCTGGTTCACAAAAAAAAATAATTCCAAATTCTACTGGACCAACTGCCTATTTAGAGACCGGCAGCAGCTCCAGGAGCGACATCATAAGGGACACACTAGGTGGATATGCTGAGTAAAACTACACAGCTTATCCCGGGAGCCGCAGGGAATTCCGCCAGAAAAACCGCACCAAATAGTGGCGCAGGTTTGGTGAGGCATGTCCGCTGCGGGAATCCTGCAGGGAAAAAAAAGTTTAGACTTACCCCGGCCGTAGTTTAGGTGATGCATCTCTCTCTTCTGAATGTAGCCCCGCCTCCTGGGATGACGCTGTAGACCATGTGACCGCTGCAGTCACATGGGATGAAACGTCATGACAGGAGGCCGGGCTGCGCTAAGAATAGAGGATCGCGTCACCAGGACTACGGCCGGGGCAAGTCTAAACATTTTTTATAAATTTAAAAAAGTGCCTTTTTTTTTTTTTTCTCATTTGTGATTTTTGCGGCAGAACCGCAGCATTTCTGCAACAGAGGAGCGGCGATCCCACAGAATACATTGACTGCGACTTAAAAAGCCAAAAAGCCACACTGCAGGTCCATTATTTTTGCAGCGTGTGGATGAGATTTGTTCATATCTCATCCTCTCTGCTGCGACTGTAATACGCTGCGGATTTTCCACAATCAAATGTGTTGCATAAAATCCGCAGTGTTCATGCCTAGTGTGTTCCTACCCTAAGGCCGGATTTACACAAGCGTGTGCTTTTTGCGCGCGCAAAAACGTGGCGTTTTGCGCTTGCAAAAGGTCCATAACAGCTCCGTGTGGCAGCAGCGTATGATGCGTGGCTGCGTGATTTTCGCGCAGCCGCCATCATTATGACACTCTGTTTGTATGTTTGTAGCACGTGGTGCTTTTCTGTTTTCATTCATAGTTTATACGGCTGCGGAAGTGCTGGGCGTGATTTTCACGCACCCATTGACTTCAATGGGTGCGTGATGCGCGAACAATGCACAAATATCGGACATGTCGTGAGTTTTACGCAGCGGACTCGCGCTGCGTGAAAATCACTGACAGTCCGCACGGCACCATAGAGTAACATAGGTCCGTGCAAGGCGCGTGAAAATCACACACGTTTCACGGACGTATTACACGTTCGTCTGAATAAGCCCTAACAATAAGGCCCAGTTCAGAGTTTTTGGGCCTTGATATTGACTCGGACACTGCGTCAGAATCAGCACCAAAAAACTTCCAAAACCGCCTCCCATTGATTTAATCTGAAATCAATGGGAGCCAGTCGCGGAAAAAAGAAAAAGCAGCACATCCTTTCTTGCCGCGGTTCTGCCTCTGACCTGCCATCGAAATCAATGGGAGGCAGAAAATGCATTTTTCGCTGCGTTTTCTGTCTGCTGTCCTCAATCGCCGCAGGCAAAAAACGCGGCAAGATAGTGTGGGCAGGTCAAAATCTGCCTCAAAATTCGGTGCGCGGTTCCAGGCGGTCGCCGGTGCGCATGCGCGGGAGTTTGCGGGTGCGCGTGATCGGTCGCACGGGCGGCGGTGTTTGACGGCCCGCATGCTACCCAGGGCCGCCATCAGGGGGGGTATTAGGGGTACTGATGTGAGAGGCCCGGCCAAACCTAATTGAAAGGGGGGCCCGCAGCTCATGACATTCTTTTGGTGAAAAAAACGGGCCCCATTGCAGGGGCCAGGTTTTTTTCTACCAAAGGCAAGTCGCGGCAGTTTGCCGGGCCCCCCTTTCAATTAGGTTTGGCCGGGCCTCTCACATCAGTACCCATAATACCCCCCCTGATGGCGACCCTGGGTACCATGATATAGTACTGGACGGAGTACCGTTAACAGGCGGTGCCACGGTAGGGGGGCCCAGAAAATGTAGCTGTAGGGGGCCCTGAAATTCCTGATGGCGGCCCTGCGCGGCGCAATCTTAAGTCGGCTTACTTGCATGCCGAGATCGTGTCGGAAAAACTGTTAAAAGAAGTTTCGTTGGGGCGCATGGCGGGGCCGTTTGTTGATCCGCCAATAAATGATTTAGTGGTGTCCCCATTGGGTATTGTGCCAAAGCGGGAGCCCCAAAAATTTCGTTTAATTCAGCATTTATCCTTTCCCAAGGGTTCGTCGGTGAATGATGGGATTGATCATGAGTTGTTCTCTGTAGTGTACACATCATTTGACAAGGCGGTGGGGCTAGTTCGCGCAGCGGGGCCCGGCGCGTTGTTAGCAAAAACCGACATTGAGGCGGCTTTCCGGTTGTTGCCGGTTCATCCAGAGAGCCAACGGCTGTTGGGTTGTTTTTGGAATGGGGCTTTTTATGTGGATAGGTATCTTCCTATGGGGTGTTCCCTTTCTTGCGCATATTTCGAGGCATTTAGTAGCTTCGTGGAATGGGTGACGAAGGGCGTAGCCGGGGTTGACTCTTTGATACATTACCTGGATGATTTTTTGTGCGTCGGCCCGGGGGGTTCGCCTATTTGCGGTAATTTGCTGCATTCATTGCAGAAGGTTGCGAAGGATTTTGGGATTCCCTTGGCGCCGGAAAAGACTGAGGGCCCGGTCTCTACCATTTGTTTTTTGGGAATTGAAATTGATTCGGTGGCAATGGAGTGTCGACTTCCTGTGGATAAATTAAGGTCATTGAGTCAGGAGGTACGGCGGGCTTGTAGGTTGAAGAAGATGACGTTGCGCGATCTCCAGTCTCTGCTGGGGAAGTTGAATTTCGCTTGCCGGATTATGCCGATGGGGAGAGTTTTTAGTAGACGTTTGGCGGCAGCAACGGCGGGGGTTCGGGCGCCACATCATTTTGTGCGGCTCAGGGAGGAGCATCGGGCTGATCTTCAGTTTTGGGATGATTTTCTTGGTCAGTATAATGGTTGCTCTCTATGGATGGCTCCAGCGCAGGATACGAGTGATTTCAATTTTTTTACGGATGCGGCTGGGGCAGGTGGTTTTGGTGCGTACGGGGGTGGTCCTTGGTGTGCAGGTAACTGGCCGGCTAGCTGGGTGTCCAGCGGACACACGCGGAATCTGGCCCTGCTCGAGCTGTTCCCTATCGTGGTTGCGGCAACCATTTGGGGGGACAAAGGCTCAGGGACAAGAAGGTCAGTTTTTACTGCGACAACATGGAGGTGGTGCTGGCCATTAATAACATCACCGCATCCTCTCCTTCAGTAGTTCAATTGTTGCGACATTTAGTTTTGGTGTGCTTGTCGTTGAACGCGTGGGTGGTCGCGGTGCATGTGCCGGGGGTACGGAATTGTATCGCTGATGCTCTTTCTCGCTCGCAGTGGGATCGATTTCGTCAATTGGCACCGGGAGCGGAGCACCTCGGTTTGGCTTGTCCGGAACATCTCTGGGATCTGGTTTCGGTCCCGTAGAACGATTGGTTGAAAGGTCATTGGCACGTACGACATGGAGTGCTTATTCTGCTTGTTGGAAGCAGTGGGAGGAGTGGGTAAGAGAGTTGGGTAACGTCAGCCCGGATCAAGACAGGTTGGTGGCACTTTTGTATTGGTTGGGGGACGCTTGGGAGGCGGGGTTTTCCCTGGCTAAGGTCAATCGTTTCGTTTCTGCACTGGCTTTTGGTTTTAAGTTGCAGGGTTTTCGGGATGTGTCTAAGGAATTTTTAGTAGGACAAGCTTTAAAGGGTCTGCGTCGAGGTAGGGTCGAAGCAGATCGTAGACAGCCCGTGTCTTTTGCTCTCCTCGGTTCTTTGGGCATATCGCTAGTGTCTGTCTGTCGTTCTTCGTCCGAGGTTGAGTTATTTCAGTTAGCATTTTCCTTAGCGTTTTTTGGCGCACTTCGAATTGGCAAGCTGGTTTCACCTAGTACCAAGCGGGCAGGGGGGTTGAGACTGGAGGAGGTGGGTCTATATGGGGATAGACTCGAGTTGTGGTTGCGGCGGTCAAAAACTGATCAAACGGGCAGAGGAAAGCGCATAGCTTTGTTTGCCCTCCCGGGATCGGCGATGTGTCCGGTCGCCTGTATGCATGCTTTTAAACCACAGGTGGGGTCGCCCGTGTTGCCGTTGCTACGTCACGAGAATGGGTCATTTTTGTCCAGATATCAATTTGGCGCAGTATTTAAGAAATGCTTGGTGGCGGTCGGAGTCGCTGCAGGCCCTTACTGATCTCACTCCTTTAGGATTGGCGCAGCAACCGAAGCGGGGCGCTGGGGGTTGGACGACGAGGGGGTGCGGCACATTGGCCGTTGGGAGTCCAACAGGTTTAGGTCCTACGTGCGCCCTCATTTGTTATGAGTCATGTTGTTATTTGTTGTTAAAAGTGTGTGTGCTGTATTTTTTCGTTTCAGATCAGCTCCCGTGCCTTGTGTGGTTGTTAGGACACTTTTACATGCATTGAGGGGCCTTGAGGGCGGACGTCCGCCCTGACGGCCGTCAGCTGCGCATTCCGCAGCAGGACGCGGTTTTGCATTGGCTGGGATTTAGAGGTATGTTGTGGAGACGGGTTTTAGCAGAGTTTCAGACATACTCTCGGCTGGATAAGGTTCCGGAAGTCCTGGTATTGCACGTGGGGGGAAATGATTTGGGGGTTCGCCCTTTTCGGGAGTTGGTGTGGGATATCAAACATGATATGTTGTGTTTGTGGGCATCTTATCCCGGCCTAGTGATAGTTTGGTCGGACATAGTTCCAAGGAAGCATTGGCGGCTGGCTAGGTCGGTGGATTAATAAGGCTCGCATAAAAGTGAATCGGGCAGTGTCCCGTTTTGTGGCCAAGAATGGGGGCATTTGTGTGCGGCACAGGGATTTGGAGTCAGGAGTAGGTAATTACTGGAGGAGTGATGGGGTGCATCTGACCAAGGTTGGGATTGATTTGTGGAGCCTGGCACTAGCAGAAGGAATTGAAAGGGCGTTGGTGGTGTGGCGGAACTCACAGGCTTAAGGTGGTCAAGGCCTGTTTCGCTGTGGCGGGGGGAGTCCTTGAGGTTGATCAGTACGAAATGGTGGGGGGGTCGCATTGGGGGTATGCGTCCCCCAAAAAAGGTACATGGTTTGAAGACTTCATAGGGTATTATCCCTTTCAAGTGGTCTTCTGGTGGTTGGAGCCATCTGCAGAGGTGAGCGGTGCCTCCGAGCTGGTTTACGGCTGGAGGTAAATTGTTGGTGGTGGTTGCAGATGGCTAACTCGAGGTAAAACATTTCTAAAAATGGCTTCAAGGACTTCCCCTGCTCGGATTAATGTTAATGTTAATTGTTATTTATGATACTGACCCATGTTGGGTCATGTGAATTATAGGAGGAATTCTCTGGTTGGATTCCTAATTAGTTATCCGAATTCTGTGGCCATTTCACATTCAACCTCGGTTGTCACGTGTCTTTTCTTAGAGGTAGGGGTGATAAAAGAAAGGATAAGTAGAAGGTTCAATAACACACGACTCTACTTAGGCAAGTCATGCGTCTCACAAATGTTCTTCTGTGTGATCCAAACACCTCAAACTTCGATTCGTCTGTCCATAACACTTTTTTCCAATCTTCCTCTGTCCAATGTCTGTGTGCTTTTGCCCATATTAATCTTTTCCTTTTATTAGCCAGTCTCAGATAAGGCTTTTTCTTTGCCACTCTGCCCTGAAGGCCAGCATCCCGGAGTCACCTCTTCACTGTAGACGTTGACACTGGCGTTTTGCGGGTACTATTTAATGAAGCTGCCAGTTGAGGGCCCGTGAGGCGTCTATTTCTCAAACTAGAGACTCTAATGTACTTGTCTTGTTGCTCAGTTGTGCAGCGGGGCCTCCCACTTCTCTTTCTACTCTGGTTAGAGCCTGTTTGTGCTGTCCTCTGAAGGGAGTAGTACACACCGTTGTAGGAAATCTGCAGTTTCTTGGCAATTTCTCGCATGGAATAGCCTTCATTTCTAAGAACAAGAATAGACTGTCGAGTTTCACATGAAAGCTCTATTTTTCTAGCCATTTTGAGAGTTTAATCGAACCCACAAATGTGATGCTCCAGATTCTCAACTAGCTCAAAGGAAGGTCAGTTTTATGGCTCCTCTAAACAGCAAAACTGTTTACAGCGGTGCTAACATAATTGCACAAGGGTTTTCAAGTGTTTTCTAATCATCCATTAGCCTTCTAACACAGTTAGCAAACACAATGCACCATTAGAACACTGGAGTGATGGTTGCTGGAAATGGGCCTCTATACACCTATGTAGATATTGCATTAAAAACCAGATGTTTGCAGCTAGAATAGTCATTTACCACATTAACAATGTATAGAGTGTATTTCTGATTAATTTAATGTTATCTTCATTGAAAAAAACTGTGCTTTTCTTTCAAAAATAAGGAAATTTCTAAGTGACCCTAAACTTTTGAACGGTAGTGTATATGGTCTGCAGAATGCCTGTGTAGGACTGATATCTGTCACTATATGGTGGGAATATTGGTCTTTGTTTTACTACACACGTTTTTAGTACACAATTAAGAGTGTTCACATTATTTCTATATAGTGGAAGTGTAGACCCCCAAGAATTATTTCCTTTGGTAGGTCCAAGGTACCTCAGTCAGACACTGAGTGTACACATCCTTGCATTAAAATATTGTATTACTGTCTGTAGCCTTAGAGGAGAATTTATTAACCTTGCTAAGCCGCTTATCTGGGATAGAAAAGTCCCAAAAGTCGCAATTTGCGGGAACGTTTTTGGTCAGTTTACGCTGCCTTTGGCACTTTTTTGAAAAGTGTGTGGTGCTTTGCTTTTGTATGCTCTGGGACGCCTCTAGTTTCTTCTGAACCTGGGCCCAGACTGTGGACAGTTCCCGATGAACGAGATCTACCTCGGGATTGTTGGAACCACCAGGTGAAACAGAGGAGAACCGTGGATTAAACCCAAAATTACAGAAAAATGGGGAGACCTCTGATGAGTGACTGACCCGGTTATTAAGGGAAAATTTGGCGAGGGAAATGAAGGAGACCCAATCATATTGACAGTCAGAGATAAAACACCTTAAATATTGTTCTAGAGACTGATTAGTCCTCCAGAACGGACCCCTAAATAAATATAGACCCAAGACTAGACCCCTAAATAAATACAGACCCCAGACCAGTTCCCTAAATAAATACAGACCACAGACCAGACCCCTAAATAAATACAGATCCAAGACTAGACCCCTAAATAAATACAGACCCAAGACTAGACCCCTAAATAAATACAGACCCAGACCAGACCCCTAAATAAATGCAGACCCCAGACCAGACCCCTAAATAAATACAGACCCCAGACCAGACCCCTAAATAATTACAGACCCCAGACCAGACCCCTAAATAAATACAGACCCCAGACCAGACTCCTAAATAAATACAGACGCTAGACCGGACCCCTAAATAAATACAGACCCCAGACCAGACCTCTAAATAAATACAGACCCCAGACCAGACCCCTAAATAAATACAGACCCCAGACCAGACCACTAAATAAATGCAGACCCCAGACCAGACCCCTAAATAAATACAGACCCCAGACCAGACTCCTAAATAAATACAGATGCTAGACCGGACCCCTAAATAAATACAGACCCCAGACCAGACCTCTAAATAAATACAGACCCCAGACCAGACCCCTAAATAAATACAGACCCCAGACCAGACCCCTAAATACATACAGACCCCAGACCAGACCACTAAATAAATACAGGCCCCAGACCGGACCCCTAAATAATTACAGACCCCTAAAACAATCCGATAGAATACCAACAGACAGAATTCAATAAAAAATAGTGCTCAAAGAGGTAATAGGTAATAAACTGTAAAGCATCGTTGCTGACTATATTACATGCACTATATTGAATCCTGAGTGAAAACCAAGATATACTTGGTGCATCGATCAACAATTTACATGAGATTAAACCAAGAAAATATGATCGACTTCAGCACACGATATTTGAAAAAATATACAAATTTTTATTAAATTACATACATGAGACAATTAAAAAGTAGAACAGGGGATGAGTCACACAACAAAAGACGTCAAAATCAGTGAAAAACCGGGTAAGAGTATAATGTCACTGTGTACATGTTACGTTATAACAGCAGAAGTGAAACATGCATATGATAAGATCGAGAAGTGATATTCAATTGAAATCAGGGCTGATTAGGGCCAAGTATGTCCAAAGATGACAAAAATATAGTCGTAATAAAATATAGTACTGGTAATGGAAGCGATATCTATGTAAGAGCAAAAAGTAAGTACGAATCGCAGATGTACAGCAGTACCATATCTCAGATAGATTGAAGTCAGTGGATGATCAAGAATAATAAGCAATCAGGGCCGATTGGGGCCAAGTATGTCCAAAGACGACAAGAAATATAGTCGTAAGAAAATATAGTACTGGTAATGGAAGCGATATCTATGTAAGAGCAAAAAGTAAGTACGAATCGCAGATGTACAGCAGTACCATATCTCAGATAGATTGAAGTCAGTGGATGATCAAGAATAATAAGCAATCAGGGCCGATTGGGGCCAAGTATGTCCAAAGACGACAAGAAATATAGTCGTAAGAAAATATAGTACTGGTAACCCTAAAACAATGCAGACCACAGACCAGACCACTAAATAATTACAGACCCCAGACCAGACCCCTAAATGAATTCAGACTACAGACCGGACCCCTAATAAAATACAGACCCCAGAGTGGACCCCTAAATAAATACAGACCCCGAGCTAGACCCCTAAATAAATGCAGACCCCAGACTGGACCCCTAAATAAATACAGACCCCAGACCAGACCCCTAAATGAATTCAGACTACAGACCGGACCCCTAATAAAATACAGACCCCAGAGTGGACCCCTAAATAAATACAGACCCCGAGCTAGACCCCTAAATAAATGCAGACCCCAGACTGGACCCCTAAATAAATACAGACCCCAGACCAGACCCTTAAATCAATGCAGACCACAGACCAGACCCCTAAATAATTACAGACCCCTAAAACAATGCAGACCACAGACCAGACCACTAAATAATTACAGACCCCAGAAGAGACCCCTAAATGAATTCAGACTACAGACCGGACCCTTAAATCACACAGACCTCAGACTGGACCCCTAAAAAAATACAGACCACAGACTGGACCCCTAAATAAATACAGACCCCAGACTAGACCCCTAAAAGAATACAGACCCCAGACTAGACCCCTAAAAGAATACAGACCCCAGACTAGACCCCTAAAAGAATACAGACCCCAGACCAGACCCCTAAATAAATACAGACCCCAGACCAGACACCTAAATAGATTCAGACCCCAGACCGGACCGCTAAATAAATACAAACCCCAGACTAGACCCCTAAATGAATACAGACTCCAAACCAGACCCCTAAATAAATAGACCCCAGAGCAGAGCACTAAATCAATGGAGACCACAGACCAGACCCCTAAATAATTACAGACCCCAGACCCGACCCCTAAATATTTACAAACCCCAGACCAGACACCTAAATAAATTCAGACCCCAGACCGGACCCCTAAATAAATACACACCCCAGACTGGACCCCTAAATAAATACAGACCCCAGACTAGACCCCTAAATGAATACAGACTCCAAACCAGACCCCTAAATAAATAGACCCCAGAGCAGAGCACTAAATCAATGGAGACCACAGACCAGACCCCTAAATAATTACAGACCCCAGACCCGACCCCTAAATATTTACAAACCCCAGACCAGACACCTAAATAAATTCAGACCCCAGACCGGACCCCTAAATAAATACACACCCCAGACTGGACTCCTAAATAAATACAGACCCCAGACTAGACCCCTAAATGAATACAGACTCCAAACCAGACCCCTAAATAAATAGACCCCAGAGCAGAGCACTAAATCAATGGAGACCACAGACCAGACCCCTAAATAATTACAGACCCCAGACCCGACCCCTAAATATTTACAAACCCCAGACCAGACACCTAAATAAATTCAGACCCCAGACCGGACCCCTAAATAAATACACACCCCAGACTGGACCCCTAAATAAATACAGACCCCAGACTAGACCCCTAAATGAATACAGACTCCAAACCAGACCCCTAAATAAATACAGACCCCAGACCAGACCCCTAAATAAATACAGACCCCAGACTAGACCCCTAAATAAATGCAGACCCCAGAGCAGACCCCTAAATAAATACAGACCCCAGACCAGACCCCTAAATCAATGAAGACCACAGACCAGTCCCCTAAATAAATACAGACCCCAGACTAGACCCCTAAATAAATACAGACCCCATACGGAACCCCTAAATAAATACAGACTCCAAACCAGACCCCTAAATAAATACAGACCCCAGACCGGACCCCTAAATAAATACAGACCCCTAAATATAAACCCAGATTCTATATTGTGGATGAAAAGGGTTTTGCCAATAACCTGAGCAAATAACCGTTGTTTATCTCTACTGTAGGAGTGGCATGTATTGCTACTGTGTTCTGCAGACCCCTGACCAGGCCATAAGAAACCCTGGTTGGGAAACACAGCTCTGGACACTAGACTGGCACTCATGATGCCCACATCAGACATGGCAGAGCAGGTTACTGCCAGGCAGGTGCCACCTGAGGATTCCATGACCTCTGACATCACGTGACCTGCACACGACCAACTGCCGTTTACTTTCAACTGTCGACGGCAGCGATCGGACTGAAGTCTACAGGTAGGAAGATATTGGTGAAAATGGCGTCCAATGGACATGGAGAAGACGGCGAGAAGAGAGAAGAGGAGAAGAGGAAGAGGGAGGAGGACAGCGTCACCGGATTCAAGAAGAAGAGGAGAGGAGCCAAGGACAGAGGATTGGAGGATGAGGAGCCAAGACCTGGGAGCAGCCAAGACCCTGGAACATCCAGCCCCTATGCCAGGCTTACCATCAGCCGCTTCACCATCCACCAGGTCCTGGGTAGGGGCAGCTTTGGCAAAGTGAGTATAATATCGAAATATTTCATTTTATAGGGTGGTAAACCTAAAGTTGACCTTTTATCTCCATCAATTGTTCTCTGTTGTCACCATGTTATGCTGGATGGATGATGGGTGTAGTGTTCTCCTATGGGATGCCTAATAGGACATCCAGAAGTATTCCTGCCCCCATAACCACTACTTTAGTTTTTCATTTTAGTATTTTTCTGTCGACATATGAGAGATTTTGATTTTTGGGGGCACGAGTTGTCGTTTTTAATGGCTCCATTCAATGTTCCATATCATTTACTGGGAACATTGTAAAAGGCTGTTTTTTTTTAGGTGAAATAGCAAAAAAAAACAAAACAGCAATTCCTCCATTGGTTTAATAATTTGGCTTTTATGGTGTTAACTAAGTGGTAAAAATGACACGTTACCTTTATTCTGCGGGTCAGTACAATAACGGGGATACCAAAATTATATTGGTTTATTTTTTATACTTTTTATCCAATAAAAACAATTTGTAAAAACATTAATTTGTTGTGTCTCCATATTCTGAAACCCCGAATTTTTTTTATTTTTCTGTTGATGGGGCGGTGTGAGGACTTCTTTTTTGTGGGGCGAGCTGTACTGTTTATTGGTACTATTTTGGGTTACATAAAACTTTTAATCACTTTTTAACTTTTTATTCCATTTTTCGAGGAGCTAAACAAAACGAAATAGAAAAAAGTTTATTTCTTTATTTTGACTGCAATATTTATGTATCGCTTGAATTGTTCTTTTAGCCTCCCCCTATTAAGCTTAGTAGGAGGACCAAGTTGGCAGACCTTGGGGTCTTCATTAGGCCCCCTGGCTGCCATGACAACTATCTACACACTGTGATCGCGTTGCGGGTAGGGGTTATGGGGTGACAGCGGGAGCTTACCTCTATTTAACTGTTTAGATGCCACGGTCGCTATTATAGCGTATGATCCTGCTCCTTACTACCCCCACCAACTAAGATAATTATGTCAAATGTGGGTTAGGCGTGAAGACCTCTCCATACAGGGCCCAACAGCAGACACTGCATTATGCTGGGAGCTCAGCTTTGTTCTGCTGTAGAGTCCTGGGCACTACTCGACTGACCCACCTCTCTGTCCACCTCTGTTCCTTCTTCTTCTCATGAGGAATCTCCATTTGTTTTCCTCAGGTGGTCCTGGCATCAGTCCCCGGCCGAAACACCTACATGGCCGTAAAAATGATCACCAAACGGGACAATACGGACGAAATTATGAGAGAGCGGCGGATACTCCTAGCGGCCAGACACTGCCCGTTCCTATGCCACCTCTATGCCGCACATCAATCTGAGGAGCGGGCATTTTTTATCACGGAGTATCTGTCCGGTGGCAGCCTGGAGGCTTTGATCAGGATGTGCGGCTGCTTGAACATCGGCAACGTAAGGCGAGTAAATAATCAGGAGACTGAGGGGGGTGGAAAGAAGAAAAGGTGAGGGGGGAGGTCAGATGAAGGATAATACAGAGAATGCAGAATACAGGCTGCCATAATCAGCGCCTCCTCTCTGCTAGAGACCGCACACACTCCATCATAACATGATATTAGGGAATTGATAGAGGAAGATTTCATGACATTGAGACTCCACTCTGTTCTCCCCATCAGATTCTACACAGCAGAGATGATATGTGGCCTCCAGTTCCTCCATGGACACAACATCGTCCACCGGTAAGCAGAACTTCCCCCTTCTTTCATTCTCCTTTACATGCTGGAAACAGTGCACCCAGCTTTCCTACACTCCTGAATGGCTATTCTGCTTGGTGGTGCAATGACCCATCCCCCGTCTCCTGGATCACTGGGCGGATTTGTCATTCTCTCGTCTTATTTCTTTGCAGAGATCTAAAGCCGGAGAATATAATGTTGGATGCAGATGGCCACGTCCGTATCATCGACCTGGGATTGGCCCAAGATGGCGTCACCGCCTCCAATAAGATCCGTGGAGTGTCGGGAACGTTGCATTACATGGCCCCCGAGGTGCTTCTTAGAAAAAAATACGGCTCCGCAGTTGACTGGTGGAGCCTGGGGATTGTGGTGTCCAGGATGGCAGCAGGACGCTCCCCATTTTACAACGGCCCCGTCAGGCAAATGGCTATCAAAGCCATCACCACCGCGAAGCCTAAATTTCCAACTTGGCTTAATCCTGACGTGAAACATCTGACCAAGAGACTGGTCCGTAAAAATTCTAAGAGGCGCCTCGGTGTGTGCGGGAACATCAGAGAGCATCCATTCTTCTCCACCATCGGCTGGGAGGAACTGCAGGAGAGGAGGGCACAGCCACCATTTACACCATTTGTGCCCGTTCTGGAGAACCAACATCTGAAGTGGCCAGAGAATAACAAAGCCCTTCACCCCTTGGCCGGGTTCAGCTTCATGTCACCAAGCTGGACCCGATAAGATCTCAGGACAAGGGCCCAGAACTTCATGCCTCCTGACCCGCGCCTCAAGTCTCTGCTGCTGTATGTCACCTCGGCTGCCCAGACCATCATCTCTCTCCTTACCATCTTCATGCCACACCTCTGCCATCTTGCTGCTGCACCAGAGCCTTGACTTGCCATCCTCCAATCCCAGGCAGGCATCTGACATCACTCCAGCCTGAAGATCCTCTACACCCCCCAGGAGCGGCCTGTGCTTAGTTTCCATCTGGGGAGATCAGGAATAATAGCCGCATGTTGTAGTCCTGGGGCCGGAGCGGCCATTATACCTGATCTCACCTCAGCACAGGCCAGGTAAGTAATGCACCCACATCACCCACATCACTCACATCACCCACATCACCCCACTATATAATAAGTATAGACACCACACTACATGATAAGTATAGACACCCGCATATAGACACATAGTACATTTAGATTAGACTTTAGCCTTTGATCCTGGGATTATTCTGATCGCCATATTTGGGGTCAGGAAGGAATTTTCCCCCCTTAATATGAGGACAATTGGCTCATTCCTCAAAGGGGGTTTTCGCCTTCCTCTGGATCAACACGGCCTTAAATAGGTTTAGGATGATAGAGTAATAAGTAGTAACACACATAAGTAACATAATATAAATATAGAAAATAATTAAAAATAAATCTTAATTTAATACAATTTATAGTTTACACATAAATAAATACAGCAGTTCATTAAAAATAATAATAAATAAATGAATAATTTTCCCCTAGTCTTTCCCCATATTACACATGTTACACTTCAGCCTTTGATCCTGGGATTATTCTGATCGCCATATTTGGGGTCAGGAAGGAATTTTCCCCCCTAATATGAGGACAATTGGCTCATTCCTCACAGGGGGTTTTCGCCTTCTTCTGGATCACCACGGCCTTTAGATAGGTTTAGTATAATAGATAAATAGATGACACATACATATACACAGTATATAATAATAGTAGTCTTAATACTTCTAGAATAATCTCCTAATAATAAAATATAACCTTCCCTTATCTGTAAATAAAACTTTCCTTTTACCCCCTACATCTTTGTGCTTGTTTTTATTCCCATTGGACTTCTGTGTAGTAAATGTTGTGCGAGCTCTGAGACCCCCACCAATCACTAGAACGAAGCAGCTGAAGGTCTCGTGTGAGCGCTCAGCCGCTTCCTGTCTGTTCGGCTTTTTCCGGAAAAATGTATCGGCTCATAGACTTTCTATTGAGTCCGTTCACCGATACATTTATTTCTGGAAAAAGCCGAACAAACACGAAGCGACTGAGCGCTCACACGGGGGCTTCAGCTGCTTCATTCTAGTGATTGGTGGGGGTCTCAGTGCTCGGACCCCCACCAATCCAATCTTCTGACGTGTCACTATGTCACTATGACATGTCAGAAGTTTGTCAAACGTTTAGCTACACTTTAAAGGTATATGTCAGATTTAAAGCCCAAATGTGGTGTGAACAGAGCCTTACAGGGGTTGTCCGGTTTTTACAATACCGTTTTGCTAGAGGGGTCCAGTAATCTGTGGGGGAACTTGCTGCAAGAGTTTAATTTCCCTACAGCATCTCTAAAGGGGAAGTAAAGTATTACACAGTTCTATAATCACCGGGCTGGGCATGTAATACATGGATGTGATGGTCCTCCTGAGCAGGAGATGATGTTTGTTGCCCCTCTCCATTCTGGATAATTAATCAGGGTCCTGAACGGGGGAACCCACACTATTACCCCAAAATTCCCTAATAGGGCATTTGAAAATGGGTTTTCCAAACCAGAAAACAGCTTTAATGGTTATATAATGATAAGTGAGAGTTTGTTACAATGTATCAGTGCAGGAGAGAGCTGAAGTACAGGCTATTTAGATTGTGGAGGATTATCTAAACGGGATACACTGAATGGGGCACAGTGGGGGATGGAGGATCGGCTACAATGCTGCCCCCTACAGTCAGGGCCCTCACCTCATGGATGCTCCTGTTACCAGATCCTTCACACCAGAGATCAACATTCATGAAGAAGAAAAATCCCCTGCAGAGACGTCCACACCGAGAGATCCAATAGGACTGGTCTATACAAGGAGTCGTCATATCCGGGGGCATATTTACAGCCATGCCCCCGTATAATAAATACTTTATTCCTGTATACATGAGAAGTTCTACAACTTTATAATATCATTTATGTTTCAATTACTCACCATTTTCAAGATCTGTTTGCTGTCAGTGAATGAGGACACTCTTGCTTACATTCAGATGCAGTGAACCTGTACATCGCTAGTCCTGCTCTCAGCTAAGAAACATAAAGTAGATTAGGAAGTTGTAGAACTTTTCATTTATACAGCGATTAAGCTTTAGTTACATAAAATCGGAAAACACACAGGAAGAGGATTCATTATCGGTAGTACTACAGTGATCTGGTGCCCGCAGGTATCTAATGGTAAATACGGCCCTGGTCAGTGGCGTAACTTCCGCCGTAGCAGCAGTAGTGGCTGCTACGGGGCCCGTGGCATGAGGGGGCCCGTGTCGCCCGCCGGCACGGGCCCCCACCATGGCCGGAGGCTCCGCTAGCAGCCGCTATGGCTGCTACAGCGAGACGCCACTGAACAGTACGGCAGAGCAGGGAGGTATCTCCCCGCTCTGCCATTAAACAAAAGACATGTATCCCCTAGCCACAGGATATCCACAGGATAGGGGATACATGCGTGATCGCTGGCAGCGATAGGGATAACGGGGGACTGAAAGTCCCCTGAAGTTCTCCATCACAAACCTCGGACTTCCGGGGTCTGTGTCAGCAGTTCCGGAGAAATGAATGGAGCACCGGTCCCGCTTGTGCGCATGCGTGACAAGCGCTCCTTTAATTTTTAGTGAGCTGCGCAGACGCGGGAAGTCAGAGGTTAGTCATGGAGAACTTCAGGGGGACTTTCAGTCCCCCGTTCTCCCTATCGCTGCTGTGGATAGGGGATACATGTCTTTTATTAGGACACACTGTAGGTCGCATTTTTTTAGGAGGGGGGACGCTGTATGGCGTTCCCTACAGGGGGGAGACGCTGTATGGCGTTCCCTACAGGGGGGGGGCTGTCTAGCGTTCCCTACAGGGGGGGGGCTGTATGGCGTTCCCTAAGGGAGGACGCAATATGGTATTCCCTACCGGGGGGACGACGCTGTATGGCGTTCCCTACAGGGGAGACGACGCTGTAGGGCGTTCCCTACAGGGGGGGACGTTGTATGGCGTTCCCTACAGGGGGGACGCTGTATGGCGTTCCCTACAGGGGGGCTGTATGGCGTTCCCTACAGGGAAGGCTGTATGGTGTTCCCTACAGACCCCCCCCTGTAGGGAAAGCCATACAGACTCCATGTAGGTAACACCATACAGTCCCCCCTGTAGATAACGCCAGACAGCCCCCTCTGTAGGGAACGCCATACAGCCCCCCCGTAGATAATGCCATACAGTCCCCCTGTAGATAACGCCATACAGCCCCCCTATAGATAGCACCATACAGCCCCTCTGTAGATAGCGCCATACAGCCTCCCCCTGTAGATAGTGCCATACAGCCCCCCCTGTAGGGAACGCCATACAGTCCCCCCCTGTAGGGAATGCCATACAGTCCCCCCCCTGTAGGGAACGCCATACACCCCCCCCTGTAGGGAACGCCATACAGTCCGCCCGTAGATAACGCCATACAGCCCCCCGTAGATAACGCCATACAGCCCCCTCTGTAGATAGCGCCATACAGCCCCCTCTGTAGATATCTACAAAGGGGGCTGTATGGCGTTATCTACAGGGGGGCTGTATGGCGTTATCAAAAGGGGGGTTTGTAAAAAAGGCACTATCTACAAGGGGGGGGGGGTTGTGTGACACCCAGGGGAGGGGGGGCCCCAGTCAAAAGTTTGCTATGGGGCCCAGTCTTTCCTAGTTACGCCCGTGGCCCTGTTGGTTACCTCACCTTTATGTGTCTATATGTGACAGGCCATAAAATGTCATATAGGAAAAAACGTAAGAAAGAACTTACCATACGGGGATCATATATGTTATGTCACTGGAAGAAACCTGCAGCACCAACACCAATGGAACATGAGGATGACGCCACTCAATGTGCTGTCCATCACCCCCATCGCCCCACGCGTTTCACTCCACCTGTGACTCTGCCGACTAACGTAAATACTGACTAAACACAAACTCTGACCGGCCTCATCACTAGTCTCTATTGTCATACAGCCGCCTCCGATAGAGAATTTACCCTCATCCAGTGCTGGTGAACTAACCCCAATCTACTTACATGTGGTTTCCAATAGTCAGTGGTACATATAGTATCCAAAGTCTGGTGGCCAGTGGTACATAAAGTATCCACAGTCTGGTGGTCAGAGGTACATATAATATCCAGAGTCTGGTGGTCAGTGGTATATACAGTATACAAAGTCTGGATACTATATGGACCACGAACCACAAGACTCTGTATACTGTATATATCACTGACCACAAGACTATGGATACTATATGTACCGCTGACCATCAGACTCTGGATACTATGACTCTGGATACTATATGTACCACTGACCAATAGACTCTGGATACTATGACTCTGGATACCATATGTACCACTGACCAACAGACTCTGGATACTATATATACCACTGACCACCAGACTCTGGATACTATATGGACCACGAACCACCAGACTCTGTATACTGTATATATCACGGATTACAAGACTCTGGATACTATATGTACCGTTGACCATCAGACTCTGGATACTATGACTCTGGATACTATATGTACCACTGACCAACAGACTCTGGATACTATATGGACCACGAACCACCAGAGTCTGTTGGTCAGTGGTACATATAGTATCCAGCGTCATAGTATCCAGAGTCTGATGGTCAGCGGTACATATAGTATCCAGAGTCTTGTGATCAGTGATATATACAGTATACAGAGTCTGGTGGTTCGTGGTCCATATAGTATCCAGAGTCTCGTGGTCAGTGGTACATATAGTTTCCAGAGTCTGGTGGTCAGTGGTATATATGGTATCCAGAGTCTGGTGTCAATGGTATATATATATATATATATATATATATATATATATATAGTGTTCAGAGTCTTGTGGTCAGTGATACATATCACATCCAGAGTCTGGTGGTCAGTGATACATATAGCATCCAGAGTCTGGTGATCAGTTATACATATAGCATCCATAGTCTGGTGGTCAGTGATACATATAGTTTCCAGAGTCTGATGGTCAGTTGTATATATAGTGTCCAGAGTCTGGTAGTCAATGGTACACATAGTATCAAGAGTCTTGTTGTAAAGGATCTGCCAGACACAGCTTGTGTCGACGCCCGTGGTTAATCAGTCTGCATCTGTTCCTAGGTCTGATAGAGTGACTTGATCTGCTACCACTCAGGCTGGTAGGCTGAGGAGTGGGAGAACCTATCACAGCCTGGCCAGACGGTTCTAGCTCCCGCCCTTATTTATACCTTCATTTGCTGCTTGTCCTTTGCCTGTGATTCTCTCTTGTTTCCTGGCTCTGCTGTTCCTGCTATTACTATTGACCTCTGCTTCATATTGACCCTGGCTTTACTGACTCAGCTCCTGCTCTGTGTTTGTGTAATGACGGGGTAGGGAGACAGACAGGTGAGCCCTAATCTACCCGCCACTCAGTCCCTGCCTACTTGCAACGACCCGTCCTAGGCAACGGGGTACAACTGGGCGACAGTCCCTACGCTCAGTAAGTGCACGACAGACAAACAGACAAGGGTACACAGAAGCTAGGGAAACGGAGCAGCTGCCCACGGAGACACCGTGAGCAACGAGAGAAGTGAACGAGCCGAGTCAAAGCAGGAGTGCACGAGATGCAAAACGCTGAGCAGGAGAGTGGTCAGTAAGCCAAGGTCAATAACAAGAAGAGGATCAGTAGTTCAAGCAGCAGCAGCAGAGCCAGGAAACAAGCAGAGCAGAATCACAGGCAAAGGAGGGACAGGAAAGGCAGGTATAAATAGACAGTGGGCGGGAGCTAGCTCCGTCTGGCCAGGCTGTGATAGGCTCTCCCACTCCTAAGCCTGCCATCCTGAGTGGTGGAAGATGGAGTCAGTCTCACAGACATAGGAGCAGGTGCAGACTGATTACCCACAGGCGTCGACACAGAAGTTGTGTCTGGCAGATCCTTTACAGTTTGGTACCTTGTACACTCCTGGTTTGACTCGGCTCGTTCACTACTCTTGTTGCTCACGGTGTTGCCATGGGCAACTGCCCCATTTCCCTTAGCTTCTGTGTACCCCTGGATGTTTGTCTGTCGTGCACATATTGAGCGTAGGGACCGTCGCCCAGTTGTACGCCGTCGCCTAGGACGGGCCATGCAAGTAGGCAGGGACTGAGTGGCTGGTAGATTAGGGCTCACCTGTCTGTCTCCCTTCCCCGACATTACATAATCACCGGCCCATATACCTTTTCTACCTTGGTTCCTACACAACTATGGACCCCCTTGAGACCCTGGCTCAGCAAATGCAGGGTCTCTCCCTACAGGTCCAAGACCTGGCTCAGAGGTGCAACCAGCGTGATGCTAACCAGGTAGTGCCCTCCACCTCACCTCTTGAACCCCACCTAAAGTTGTCTGACCGTTTCTCAGGGGACCGGAAGACTTTTTTTCTCCTTTCGGGAGAGTTGTAGGCTCTATTTCCGTCTAAGGCCCCACTCCTCAGGTTCTGAGAGCCAGCGAGTGGGTATAATTATATCCCGGCTCCAGGACTGCCCCGAAGAATGGGCCTTCTCCTTGGCTCCTGACGCCCCTGAACTTTCCTCTGTTGACCTTATTTTTTCTGCTCTCGGGCTCATCTATGACGAGACTGACAAGACTGCCTTTGCCGAGAGTCAGTTGGTGACCTTACGTCAGGGTAAGAGACCCGTTGAGGAGTACTGTTCTGACTTTAGGAAGTGGTGTGTAGCTTCTCGGTGGAATGACCCTACCTTGAGGTGCCAGTTTAGATTGGGTCTGTCGAACACCCTGAAAGACCTGTTAGTTAGCTATCCCTCTTCTGACTCTCTAGATCAGGTTATGGCTTTAGCGGAATGTCTTGACCGACGTCTCAGGGAACGACGACTTGAACGTTTTTGTGCCTTCCCCTCTGGCTCCCCCAAGATGGCTCCCGAGGTTCCATTGCTTCGTTCTTCCACGGAAAACTCGGATGAACCAATGCAACTCGGGGCCTCCGTGTCTTCCCAACAACGTAGAGAGCTCCGCAGGAAGAATAGTCTCTGCTTGTACTGTGGGGATGATATATTTAAATAGGTATTACCCTCTTACAATTTTATATATAATATGCTAGAGTAATTCACACTAGGTGTACACCACCAATTGTCGATATATGAAAAAGGAACGGGGAGTGGGAAAAGTAGTGTGTTTTGTAATTGCAAAAAAATAAAAAATACTTTATTATTAAATTTATATTAAAACAATGTTAGATGAAAAATGATGTTGCGCCAAAGTCCCCTAAATTGGCGCACTATGACAAATTATGTCTGATTTAGATTGCTCCGGATTGTAAAGAATATATATGTGTCTAACCTCCCCCTTATTTAGTAATAGAGAGGAAACTATAATAGTCCCTAAACCAGAAATTGGGTTGTTAAATAATTGCAAATAACTGTCCCCCTCAGTGTCAATGATGAGACAGTCTGATTGCACATAAACCCAGAGGTTCCTTCAACGGGCTGATAGTGAAGCCCAGCGGTGGAGAAACCCCTGTATTAATGTGACTGTAATGGGTTACATGTACATGTGTCTTATATGAATAGACACAGCACAGCAGAGTTGCAACTGCTGCATACTAGGAACTGAACAGGAGAAGGGAATAGACTGGGCCACAGTGTGTAACGGGCGGCGGGTCCGCTGAATTGCCTTGGTAGTGATCTAAAGTATCTGTAAAATTCCTATCAGGCAGTATAATCACTTCCCCCCAGCTGATGTATACTAACAACCTAGCTGTCAGGGTTTACAACAATTTATGTGGGCTAGCAAATAGGCTGCGGTCAGCTGAGTATTTATGACTGCACACAGCAGCAAAGAAGCCCCCGTCAAAGACAAACACTGTGTGTGTGTTGTCTTATTTGTCAAAGCTCGATGTAGCAGAGCCGTTACTGCTACATTCAGGTCTCCAGCCCTGCAAGGAGACCTGACAGGCCAGCCACGCTCCCGGGCAAACGATCACACAGGCAGCGTGCCTGGACTGCGTTCTCCAGCTCCACACAACAGTGAGTACTCTGCCTGACAGGCAGTAAGGATATTGTACCACTGTTTGTTTGTCTGTGCAAGATAAGGCTGCCTGGTGAGTCGCGTATATGTGGGGAGGGCTGCAGGGAGCCGAGCTGCTGTCAGCTGTTTGAGTACGATCCTGTCTCAAACTTAGCTCAGCTCCGTGCACTCATGCACAAAGAGCTGCTCAGGCAGCCCGGCGTGCAGTATTGCCGTGCTTGTTCCCTAACTGTAGCAGATATTCTGCTGATTTGAACATTAAACTGCTATTAGCAGTACGGAGCAAAGTGTTTGGCATCTAACATTGGTGATATTTAAAAGACACCCGACGCGCGTTTCGCCGGTACTTCCGGCTTCTTCCAGGGGTGGCAGCCGCCGGAATCAAAGGCCAGATATGCTAAGAGTTCCTGATTGACAGGAATAGTAACCAATCAAAACAATTTGAGAATGGAAACAAAGTAATGGTGCAACGTGATACCTCTGGTTAGTTCCAGCAATGTATCCATGTTAAAATAAGGTGCATTCACAAGCTAAAATCAAGAGAACACACGATTTCTCAGATACTGACACTGACCTAACTGAGGCCTCTGGGTCCGATACAGAGACCAGAAATTATGATCAGGACAAGGGTCAGGCCAACTCCCCGAGGAGACACCCAGCTTTAGGGAGTGATCACAATACCGTCCCGGAAGTCCCTTTTTTACGGGACAGAGGGAGATGGGGCTTCAGAGGGTCCCAGAGGGGGAAGGGGAAGAGAAAAGACCAACAGAGAAGATGACCCTACAAATGACCGATTCTCTGGGAGATTCTATGAGAGTGATCAATTTATCGCAGCACTCTCTTACTGACATACAATCACAAGTCTTGCAGAGGGGCCTCAATTTTTGTCTTACGACAAGACTTAATAAATTCACAGTGATTAAAGATCTGCACCTTTTCGGTAGGAAACTGATATTTAAAAAGATTTTTTCACAAAGAGACATTCAACCCAGTAGCCCTGTAGAAGAATTGATAACACAATTTCCAGATTTGTTGGACCTTACAGGTCAGGAGGCGGCAACTCTGGGAGATCTTGAATCACTTTTATCAGAGAATATGACCGATGGAGATACAAACACACTGGAACGCCAGAGTAGAAAACATCTTAAAGCAAAATCAACTACTATGCCTCCTCTGGACACTTTATCAACAGAAATTGTACTTGAAGCATAAGTCAAACCATCAGGTATGACATAGTATATCAGAAAACCAAAAATATACCTGATGTAACAAATAACACCACGTAGGCAAAAATAAAATATGTAATTACATATTTTATTTTTGCCTACGTGGTGTTATTTGTTACATCAGGTATATTTTTGGTCCTCTGGACACTTGCCCAGCGGTTAAAGTTTTTCTAGACTTGGTGGGTCAAGATATTGTGTCATTCCCATACCATAGGATAGAGAACAATATTACTGAAGTGGAACGTCAGGCATTACAAGAACTCCGATTGTGGCAGGACGTTGTCTTTAAACAATCGGATAAGGGGGGAAACATTGTTATCTGGCCCAAGGAACAATATATACGTGAAGCAAGGAGGCAGCTTCTTGATAAACAGTGCTATAAACCGTTATGGGGGGATCCGACAGCTCAATTCTTGAGTGAATACAATGCACTGATTTCAGAAGCTCTCTCATTGGGAGCGATCACCCCCAATGAGAAAAGTTTTTTATCTGTCAAGGGCCCCAGGGTTTCCACTTTTTATATGCTCCCAAAGGTCCACAAAAACCTTAAGAACCCCCCAGGTAGGCCTATTGTCTCTGGTGTGGGAAATCTCACGCAGAAGTGTAACAAGTGGCTCGACAATGAACTCGGTGATATTGTGTTGAACTTACCTTCCCACACCAGAGACACCATGCAAATATTGAAAGAGTTGGATGGAATCAGTCTTAACCAGGACGAAATTCTGGTAACCTGTGACGTGGAAAGTCTGTACACCAGCATTAATCACTCCAGGGGCTGTTCAGCGGTAGACTATTATCTATCTAGAGACCCGAGTCTGAACCCTGTGAGGAAGGACTTTATTCTTAAAGCACTGAGATTTATCCTTACACGAAACTATTTCATATTTGATGGGCGGTTTTACCTGCAAATCAGGGGCACGGCGATGGGAGCAGCTGTGGCCCCCACATTTGCTAACATTTATCTTGGCTGGTGGGAGGAGGTAATTGTTTTTTGTGATGAGCAAAAAATCTTGACAGATAACGTCTGTCTCTGGAGGCGTTTTATTGACGACATATTCGTCATTTGGGGGGGCTCTGTCCTTGAATTGGAGAATCTCATTGAGAAATTGAATGACAATGATTTTAATCTGAAATTGACCCTTGACTATAACCCACAGTCGATCCCATTTTTAGATGTTCTCATCTACACAGATCCAGAGAGAAATCTCCACACGGATCTTTATAGAAAGGTGACTGCCACCAACAGCTTATTAGCTGCCGAAAGTGCACACTCAAGAAACACAATTAGGGCAATATCGAAGGGGGAGTTCTTGAGATTGAGACGCAATTGCTCGACATTTGTTGATTTCAAGAAACGAGCAGTTGAATTGAGGGCTAGGCTGCAGGCGAGACACTACTCCAATCGCAATATCAAAGAGGCCTATAACATAGCACTGAGAACCAACCGTGAAGAATTGCTCATTTCTAAAAAGACACGAGCCAAGACAGCTATCAAAACCTCTGAAACCCCCATGCAGCCTAGATTCATCACTGACTATCATGCAGACTGGGATAGCATGATGCAGATTATAAACAAACACTGGCATGTACTTAAATCTGATCCTAATCTAAACACAATCTTGGGTGAGAGGGCCCTTTCAGGTTATCGCAAAGGAACCAGCATTTCGAACATTTTGGTTGCAAGTCACTTTACGCGGGGTGACGGTACTAAGAGGGCCCAGATTATGGGGTTTTTCCCTTGTAAGTTATGTAAAGCATGTAGAATCCTGACTACAACCAAGCAATTCACTGATGGATTTGGGGTGTTGTATAAGATCAAAGAACATATGAACTGTAACTCCGAAGGAGTCGTGTATTGTCTGGAGTGCCCCTGCGGTTTGAGATACGTGGGTAAAACGACCAGAGCACTCAAAATCCGTATTGGAGAACATGTCAGGTCAATTATAAACTATGACAAAGGTGAGAAGGATTGTAAACTCCAGAAGAAAATATTCACACCTACTCCAATCGCCAAACATTTTAAAGAGAGACATAATCTAGAGTGGCAGACTCTGAAAGGTTGGGGCATCTGTAAACTCAACATGGGCATCAGAGGGGGCAACCTTGATGAGGCCCTTCTGAGGAGAGAAAGTGAGTGGATATTCCGTATGAACTCCGTTAAACCGTTCGGCATGAACGAAAGTTTCAATTTTGGTTGTTTTCTTTGAACCTGGAACTAACTAAGGTCTCACATTACCAGTTTATCGTGCCTGATATTCAAAATTTCTATCTCTGACACACTTACTGAGCAATCATTGCCAATGCAGTACTGTGTATCTACGAGGTTAACCTCTTTTGTTACATTTACATTTATATCTCTGCCTCTGCAGGACAATGCTATATGTGCATTTATTATGTAGCAGAATGTCCTGATATGACTGCAATTTAAAAAAGAAAAAAGTTTTTTGTTATAAAGAAAGAAAGGAAAGATTTTTTTAGCTGCAATCTGATGCATCTTGAGCCTAGCCAGTGTTATTTTAACATGGATACATTGCTGGAACTAACCAGAGGTATCACGTTGCACCATTACTTTGTTTCCATTCTCAAATTGTTTTGATTGGTTACTATTCCTGTCAATCAGGAACTCTTAGCATATCTGGCCTTTGATTCCGGCGGCTGCCACCCCTGGAAGAAGCCGGAAGTACCGGCGAAACGCGCGTCGGGTGTCTTTTAAATATCACCAATGTTAGATGCCAAACACTTTGCTCCGTACTGCTAATAGCAGTTTAATGTTCAAATCAGCAGAATATCTGCTACAGTTAGGGAACAAGCACGGCAATACTGCACGCCGGGCTGCCTGAGCAGCTCTTTGTGCATGAGTGCACGGAGCTGAGCTAAGTTTGAGACAGGATCGTACTCAAACAGCTGACAGCAGCTCGGCTCCCTCCAGCCCTCCCCACATATACGCGACTCACCAGGCAGCCTTATCTTGCACAGACAAACAAACAGTGGTACAATATCCTTACTGCCTGTTAGGCAGAGTACTCACTGTTGTGTGGAGCTGGAGAACGCAGTCCAGGCGCGCTGCCTGTGTGATCGTTTGCCCGGGAGCGTGGCTGGCCTGTCAGGTCTCCTTGCAGGGCTGGAGACCTGAATGTAGCAGTAACGGCTCTGCTACATCGAGCTTTGACAAATAAGACAACCAGTGGCGGATTATCATATGGGCGATTCGGGCGGCCGCCCGGGGCCCGAGGCTCCCAGGGGGCCCATGGCAGCCCGAACCGCACATCATTTTGCAAACCTATTCAGCGCGCTAGCGCTGCTACAAGCCGAAGATGAGGAGGGGAGGAGCAGAGAATTGGCCGGGATCCAGGGGTAGGACACGCCTCCCTGACAAGTGCGGGCGCCGCCATTGAGTAACAGAACAGCGACGGACGGCTGTTCTGTTACTCCAAAGCTGCAAGAAGAGCCGGGCGGGCGGTCACCGGCGCTGAGGTCAGTACAGGCTTATCCTCCTGCCCAACTGGTTCCCGACCGCTGGCTGTATTTTTACGGCCAGCGGTCAGGGACGGGTCCTTAAAACCCGAGCCATAGACTTTCTACGGCTCGGGTTTTAACTTGCTGCCCGCGCGATCGGGCAGCTGAATGTCGGGTCTCCGGCTGTCAGTGACTGCCGGGGACCCTGAGGAGAAGACAGAAGCAGCTATTCTGCTTCTGTCTTCTCCGATGTCTTACACAGCGTTCAATGAACGCTGTGTATAGGAATAGAGACAGCAGCAGCGGCGCTGTCTCTATTCCTCCCGGTGATCATGTGACTGGTCACATGATCGCCGGGTGCCGTTAGTGGCAGACTGTTGCTGGGTCTAACTAGACCCAGCACAGCCCTATTAGTGACAATCGTCACTATGAGAGGGCTGATTTTCCCTGTAACTGGGGCTGCTGTGCAGCTCCAGTTACAGTGGAAAAACATGGTGTAAAAGAAAGAAAAAGTATATATAAAGTTCCCCAAAGGTCTTTTTTGACCTTTGGGGGACAGACCACAGTAATAAAAAAATAATAAAGTAAAGTGCAAAAAAAAATTAAATAATAAATACACATAAAATACCCACCCCCAAAAAAAACGTTCCCCCCGCCAATCATTGTTGTAACGCTAGCGCTGACCCAATTACCCTAATATAGACATGTAATATATTAAAATTTACGGTAAACAATGGCGATCACAAATAAAAGGTCTATTTTAGGGTAAAACTATGTTGTTACCAAAAAAAATAGCTGAAACGTAAAAAAGCTTATTTTTTTTACTATTATTTTCAAACTTTATGAATAAAAATTCTAAAATAGCAAAAAAGGTGTGTATAAAAACGATAAAAAACGAAACCTGCATTGTCTATGGAAAAAACGTCGCAAAAATCACGTCGTTTTAATTTATTTTTTATAAAAATGTGTGTTTGGTGCAACTTTGTAATTACGTTTTATTAAAAAATATTTTCACTTTTTGAGATACAGCTGCTTTGTATCCTGTATCCGTCAGGTCAGCAGGACTGACGGGATCAGTGACACGGGCCCTGCGCTAAATTATAATCTTAGATGTGATAGATTTGAGGTGGATCCTGCGTGTCACTGATCCTGTCAGTCCTGCTGACCTGACGGATACAGGATACAAAGCAGCTGTATCTCAAAAAGTAAAAATATTTTTTAATAAAATCAATCAATCACACACATACTAATATATATATATATATAAAAAATTATGATATAAAGTTTTTAAATGTGTACATAACATTGTGGCACTATATACAAGGGGGAGCGCTGTGAGGCACTATATACAAGGGGGAGCGCTGTGTGCCACTATATACAAGGGGGAGCGCTGTGTGCCACTATATACAAGGGGGAGCGCTGTGTGCCACTATATACAAGGGGAGTGCTGTGTGGCACTACATACAAGGGGGGGGCGCTGTGTGGCACTATATACAAGGGGGAGCGCTGTGTAGCACTATATACAAGGGGGGGCTGTGTAGTGCTATCCACAGTGGTATGTGTGTGGCGCTCTTTATAGGGGGGGGGGCTTTTTGGTGCTATTTACAAGAGGGGGAGGGCTGTGTGGCGCTCTCTACAGGGGGCTGTATGGCACTATCTATATGGGGCTGTGTGTAACGCTCTCTACGGGGGGAATGTGTGATATATAGAGGGGGCTGTGTATGGCGATATCTATGGGGGTGTGTAATATCTACAGGGGCTGTGTGTGGCACTATGTACAGGGGGCTGTGTGTGGCACTATGTACAGGGGGCTGTGTGTGTATGTGGCGTTTTACAGTGTGTGGTATTATATTCAGGCACGCAGTGTTTAGTGCTATTATATTTAGGGGCACAGTATGTGGCACCATAATAACTTTATTTTCGTTTATAGGTGTGGAAATGTTGGAAAAGTGAGGAGACGTCTGAGTGGCAAATTCTGCAGAAATGAGTCATGGCCGGGAGAAGTCGTCATGAGCGCTGGACCGGATGGAGAAGAAAAGAGGAAGAAAACTACTAGAATCTGAGACGTCGTCACCTGTGAGTCACTAGATTTATAGAGAATCTGTCACCTCTCCTGACATGTTTATTATAGGAATCCTTGTATTTCACAAAAAGTCTTTCTGTAGTCCAGGACTGATAGACAATTCCCCTTGTCAGGAGGATGTGTCCCTGCACAGTGTGATACTCTCAGTATGTATGGACACAGCCCTGTGACAAGGGAAATCGTAACACTGTTAATGCTTGCCCAGAAAGGTAGTGTTAAAAATAGTTACGGCGCGGCAGGGCGGCGGTGAGGAAGGGGGGCCCAAGTTTGGGTAACAGCCCAGGGCCCATGGTCTACTTAATCCGCCACTGAAGACAACACACACAGTGTTTGTCTTTGACGGGGGCTTCTTTGCTGCTGTGTGCAGTCATAAATACTCAGCTGACCGCAGCCTATTTGCTAGCCCACATAAATTGTTGTAAACCCTGACAGCTAGGTTGTTAGTATACATCAGCTGGGGGGAAGTGATTATACTGCCTGATAGGAATTTTACAGATACTTTAGATCACTACCAAGGCAATTCAGCGGACCCGCCGCCCGTTACACACTGTGGCCCAGTCTATTCCCTTCTCCTGTTCAGTTCCTAGTATGCAGCAGTTGCAACTCTGCTGTGCTGTGTCTATTCATATAAGACACATGTACATGTAACCCATTACAGTCACATTAATACAGGGGTTTCTCCACCGCTGGGCTTCACTATCAGCCCGTTGAAGGAACCTCTGGGTTTATGTGCAATCAGACTGTCTCATCATTGACACTGAGGGGGACAGTTATTTGCAATTATTTAACAACCCAATTTCTGGTTTAGGGACTATTATAGTTTCCTCTCTATTACTAAATAAGGGGGAGGTTAGACACATATATATTCTTTACAATCCGGAGCAATCTAAATCAGACATAATTTGTCATAGTGCGCCAATTTAGGGGACTTTGGCGCAACATCATTTTTCATCTAACATTGTTTTAATATAAATTTAATAATAAAGTATTTTTTATTTTTTTGCAATTACAAAACACACTACTTTTCCCACTCCCCGTTCCTTTTTCATATATCGACAATTGGTGGTGTACACCTAGTGTGAATTACTCTAGCATATTATATATAAAATTGTAAGAGGGTAATACCTATTTAAATATATCATCCCCACAGTACAAGCAGAGACTATTCTTCCTGCGGAGCTCTCTACGTTGTTGGGAAGACACGGAGGCCCCGAGTTGCATTGGTTCATCCGAGTTTTCCGTGGAAGAACGAAGCAATGGAACCTCGGGAGCCATCATGGGGGAGCCAGAGGGGAAGGCACAAAAACGTTCAAGTCGTCGTTCCCTGAGACGTCGGTCAAGACATTCCGCTAAAGCCATAACCTGATCTAGAGAGTCAGAAGAGGGATAGCTAACTAACAGGTCTTTCAGGGTGTTCGACAGACCCAATCTAAACTGGCACCTCAAGGTAGGGTCATTCCACCGAGAAGCTACACACCACTTCCTAAAGTCAGAACAGTACTCCTCAACGGGTCTCTTACCCTGACGTAAGGTCACCAACTGACTCTCGGCAAAGGCAGTCTTGTCAGTCTCGTCATAGATGAGCCCGAGAGCAGAAAAAATAAGGTCAACAGAGGAAAGTTCAGGGGCGTCAGGAGCCAAGGAGAAGGCCCATTCTTCGGGGCAGTCCTGGAGCCGGGATATAATTATACCCACTCGCTGGCTCTCAGAACCTGAGGAGTGGGGCCTTAGACGGAAATAGAGCCTACAACTCTCCCGAAAGGAGAAAAAAAGTCTTCCGGTCCCCTGAGAAACGGTCAGACAACTTTAGGTGGGGTTCAAGAGGTGAGGTGGAGGGCACTACCTGGTTAGCATCACGCTGGTTGCACCACTGAGCCAGGTCTTGGACCTGTAGGGAGAGACCCTGCATTTGCTGAGCCAGGGTCTCAAGGGGGTCCATAGTTGTGTAGGAACCAAGGTAGAAAAGGTATATGGGCCGGTGATTATGTAATGTCGGGGAAGGGAGACAGACAGGTGAGCCCTAATCTACCAGCCACTCAGTCCCTGCCTACTTGCATGGCCTGTCCTAGGCGACGGCGTACAACTGGGCGACGGTCCCTACGCTCAATATGTGCACGACAGACAAACATCCAGGGGTACACAGAAGCTAAGGGAAATGGGGCAGTTGCCCATGGCAACACCGTGAGCAACAAGAGTAGTGAACGAGCCGAGTCAAACCAGGAGTGTACAAGGTACCAAACTGTAAAGGATCTGCCAGACACAACTTCTGTGTCGACGCCTGTGGGTAATCAGTCTGCACCTGCTCCTATGTCTGTGAGACTGACTCCATCTTCCACCACTCAGGATGGCAGGCTTAGGAGTGGGAGAGCCTATCACAGCCTGGCCAGACGGAGCTAGCTCCCGCCCACTGTCTATTTATACCTGCCTTTCCTGTTCCTCCTTTGCCTGTGATTCTGCTCTGCTTGTTTCCTGGCTCTGCTGCTGCTGCTTGAACTACTGATCCTCTTCTTGTTATTGACCTTGGCTTACTGACCACTCTCCTGCTCAGCGTTTTGCATCTCGTGCACTCCTGCTTTGACTCGGCTCGTTCACTTCTCTCGTTGCTCACGGTGTCTCCGTGGGCAGCTGCTCCGTTTCCCTAGCTTCTGTGTACCCTTGTCTGTTTGTCTGTCGTGCACTTACTGAGCGTAGGGACTGTCGCCCAGTTGTACCCCGTTGCAATTTTGTTCTGTCATTATTAAGTTTTTTACTCACTCATAATTTTTTCACCTTCGATGCCAAATATTATCATCAGATAAAAGGCACAGCCATGGGCACCGTTTGTGCACCTACTTACGCCAACCTATTTCTTGGTTGGTGGGAAGACATTATCGTTTTTTCTGACGATCTTCTTTCTTTCACGTCACATATCTTATTTTGGGGAAGATACATTGACGACATTCTCATCCTGTGGGATGGGGATGTCAACACCTTTACTGACTTCATGTCTATGCTCAACAACAATTCTATCGGCATGAAATTCACCTACGATATAAATGACCGGGTGATTGATTTTCTTGACCTTAAGATCTCTTTGGACCCTGGTGGGGGTGTCCAAACTGATATATTCCGTAAAGCCACAGCTACTAATAGTTTCTTGCACTGGGATAGCCATCACCCTCCTGCCCTTAAAAGAGGGATACCTATTGGTCAATACCTGCGTGCCAAGCGTAATTGCTCTGATGAGCTATCTTTTCAGAGAGAGTGCGACGGACTCTATCAAAAATTTCAGGCACGAGGGTATCCAAAAAAAAAAAAAAAAATGGTTGCATAGGGCTTATGCTAGAGCTAGGGCGTCTCATAGATCTGACTTACTCTCTGACAGAGGTGCCAAATCTGCATTGCCAACATCGTCTACTGCCATCCGTTGCATTGGCACTTTTGATGTGTGTTCCTCCCAGGTGGTTGGGGTTTTGAAAAGACACTGGTCCATCCTCACTGCTGACCCTGATTTAAAAAGTGTCATTCCTGCTAACCCCGCTATCACCTACCGTAGAGGGAAGAATCTACGCGACCTTCTGGTACATAGTCACTATTCGTCAACTTCTTCCAATACCTCATCCACTTGGTTAAAATCACCTGTCACAGGTTTTCATCCCTGTGGTAGGTGCTCCTTTTGCCCTGTGATGCCCAGGGTAAAGAGCTTCACTAATCCTGTGGATGGGAGGTCGTATGACATCAAGCAGTTTCTTAACTGTCAAAGTACTGGCGTTGTGTATCTAGCCAGATGTTCCTGCCCGAAGCTATATGTCGGTAAGACTCTGCAGGAATTAAGGAGGAGAGTATCTAGACACCTAAGTACCATAAATCTTAAGGAGGATACCACCCTCTCTAGACACATGCATAGGTTTCATCCCGATGGCCCCAAGTCGCTCCAATTTTGGGCCATTGTACAGCTAAGGTTGGGACCTAGGGCTGGTAACCTGGATCGTAGGCTCCTACAGGAGGAAGCACGATGGATCCACCGTCTTGGCTCTATGACTCCTCAGGGACTTAACGAGGGGTTCACATATAGTGCTTTTCTGTGATTGTGTTGTCCCCTTCCCTGCATTCCGTATGGACGTCTCTATCTATTTTTTATTTTAATAATGTATGATGCGTTGGCTTCTGGCATTTTTTAACCGCTGTATACTTATCCATCTGGCCTCTCCTAACGGAGTAGGTGTGTTTCTGATATATTGGCTATTTTAATTACTGTCCTAACATTTGACCATGTATATTCTTTCAGTATGGCGGCGTTTATTATCTGTTGTACTGTAATGGATTTCTTTCATGGTGCTGTACTGGTGAAGATGGGGGTTTTTTTCTGTGTGCGGCTTCATATTTGGGCCATGTGTGCAGGCATCTGCTGCCTTACCAGAGTGGGGGGCAGATGTTGTGCTCTTTGTGCTGGTTGTAATAAGGAGGGACACCTACAATGTTTGCGCATATTTGACATTGTCCCTGCAGTCTGGGTATAATTCTGTTTTCATATTTGACATTGTCCCTGCAGTCTGGGTATAATTCTGTTTTCATGGCTCAGGTACTTTATTCTTAATAACTACTGTGAGATTGGTTGTGCGTCCGCTGTCACATTTTGACGGGTGGATGCACATCAATCCCTGCACTGAGTCCAGGGGGACGCCGAGTGCCTGTGTCCTCCCTGTACTCGGTGTATTCTCTAAGTTCTTATCTTGCCCTACTGCGCAGATGCAGTCACTCTGCCCTGAATCGGTGTTGGTGTCAGGTTTGACATCACCTCATGTGCTAAGTCCAGATGGACATCTATTGCGCCTGCGCTGACCTGTCATTTTTTCTCCCGACTCGGCATTACTCTAAGTGCTTTCCCTGCGCTACTGCGCAGGCGCCCACATTCTTTGCATTCTCCCTCCCTACTCGGCATTGGGGGATTTGTGGTGCCTGTCGGCTGTTCTCTGCACTAAGTTCGGCCTGGCTTTCATAGCGCCTGCGCCGATCTTTTATGCCCCGCTATGTTCTTGTTCTGTCCTGCCTTGTTCTAAGTCCCTCAGCTGCTCTACTGCGCAGACGTGCCGTTTCATAACTATCTCGGCACTTCTGTCTATACTACTGCGCAGCTCGCCGGCTGTCATAGGCTGCTTCATACATGGCCCACAATTGGCTGTTCACTCTTCCCTGCTGCTCTGGTTGTCTGCCTTCGCCCGATTGGCGGCCATCCACACACCCACCTCACGTCATCCTATACTCCCATAAGAGGAGCAGTTTTCTCGCGGCGCCGCCATTAGCCCCATGTACCCCTGAGGACGCTACTAGTTAGCGAAACATGTCGGGGGGGCTCTAAGTGTTTTTAATTCCTGCCTAACCGAATCTATTGCCCTACTTTAAGTGTGGCACGCTGCCTCCTGACTGACTGTCAGCCGGCATTCATTCCTGGCTGTCTAATACCTTGCTGGCTCCTCCAGCTGGTTGCCTTCACTATAACTTCGGTCCTCGGCAGTGATAATTTTAAACTGTTATACGTGGTCTGTTTTGTGCTATACGTAGCTTAATAAAATTTGATAATAAAATTTATTTTCTATCAACTTTTGGGTGGTCAGGAAAATGGTTCTGTCTGCCTGCAGGCATTCCCTCTATTGACTTTATGTAATGTACCTGCTGACTACCCAGGGTCAAAATCTGTTCTTTTGCCGTTGCCTAGGACGGGTCGTTGCAAGTAGGCAGGGACTGAGTGGCGGGTAGATTAGGGCTCACCTGTCTGTCTCCCTACCCCGTCATTACACAAACACAGAGCAGGAGCTGAGTCAGTAAAGCCAGGGTCAATATGAAGCAGAGGTCAATAGTAATAGCAGGAACAGCAGAGCCAGGAAACAAGAGAGAATCACAGGCAAAGGACAAGCAGCAAATGAAGGTATAAATAAGGGCGGGAGCTAGAACCGTCTGGCCAGGCTGTGATAGGTTCTCCCACTCCTCAGCCTACCAGCCTGAGTGGTAGCAGATCAAGTCACTCTATCAGACCTAGGAACAGATGCAGACTGATTAACCACGGGCGTCGACACAAGCTGTGTCTGGCAGATCCTTTACAACAAGACTCTTGATACTATGTGTACCATTGACTACCAGACTCTGGACACTATATATACAACTGACCATCAGACTCTGGAAACTATATGTATCACTGACCACCAGACTATGGATGCTATATGTATAACTGATCACCAGACTCTGGATGCTATATGTATCACTGACCACCAGACTCTGGATGTGATATGTATCACTGACCACAAGACTCTGAACACTATATATATATATATATATACCATTGACACCAGACTCTGGATACCATATATACCACTGACCACCAGACTCTGGAAACTATATGTACCACTGACCACGAGACTCTGGATACTATATGGACCACGAACCACCAGACTCTGTATACTGTATATATCACTGATCACAAGACTCTGGATACTATATGTACCGCTGACCATCAGACTCTGGATACTATGACGCTGGATACTATATGTACCACTGACCAACAGACTCTGGTGGTTCGTGGTCCATATAGTATCCAGAGTCTGTTGGTCAGTGGTACATATAGTATCCAGAGTCATAGTATCCAGAGTCTGATGGTCAACGGTACATATAGTATCCAGAGTCTTGTAATCAGTGATATATACAGTATACAGAGTCTGGTGGTTCGTGGTCCATATAGTATCCAGAGTCTGGTGGTCAGTGGTATATATAGTATCCAGAGTCTGTTGGTCAGTGGTACATATGGTATCCAGAGTCATAGTATCCAGAGTCTAATGGTCAGTGGTACATATAGTATCCAGAGTCATAGTATCCAGAGTCTGATGGTCAGCGGTACATATAGTATCCATAGTCTTGTGGTCAGTGATATATACAGTATACAGAGTCTTGTGGTTCGTGGTCCATATAGTATCCAGACTTTGTATACTGTATATACCACTGACCACCAGACTCTGGATATTATATGTACCTCTGACCACCAGACTGTGGATACTTTATGTACCACTGGCCACCAGACTTTGGATACTATATGTACCACTGACTATTGGAAACCACATGTAAGTAGATTGGGGTTAGTTCACCAGCACTGGATGAGGGTAAATTCTCTATCAGAGGCGGCTGTATGACAATAGAGACTAGTGATGAGGCCGGTCAGAGTTTGTGTTTAGTCAGTATTTACGTTAGTCGGCAGAGTCACAGGTGGAGTGAAACGCGTGGGGCGATGGGGGTGATGGACAGCACATTGAGTGGCGTCATCCTCATGTTCCATTGGTGTCGGTGCTGCAGGTTTCTTCCAGCGACATAACAGATATGATCCCCGTATGGTAAGTTCTTTCTTACGTTTTTTCCTATATGACATTTTATGGCCTGTCACATATAGACACATAAAGGTGAGGTAACCAACAGGGCCACGGGCGTAACTAGGAAAGACTGGGCCCCATAGCAAACTTTTGACTGGGGCCCCCCCTCCCCTGGGTGTCACACAACCCCCCCCCCTTGTAGATAGTGCCTTTTTTACAAACCCCCCTTTTGATAACGCCATACAGCCCCCCTGTAGATAACGCCATATAGCCCCCTTTGTAGATATCTACAGAGGGGGCTGTATGGCGCTATCTACAGAGGGGGCTGTATGGCGTTATCTACGGGGGGCTGTATGGCGTTATCTACGGGCGGACTGTATGGCGTTCCCTACAGGGGGGGGTGTATGGCGTTCCCTACAGGGGGGGGACTGTATGGCATTCCCTACAGGGGGGGACTGTATGGCGTTCCCTACAGGGGGGGCTGTATGGCACTATCTACAGGGGGAGGCTGTATGGCGCTATCTACAGAGGGGCTGTATGGTGCTATCTATAGGGGGGCTGTATGGCGTTATCTACAGGGGGACTGTATGGCGTTATCTACGGGGGGGCTGTATGGCGTTCCCTACAGAGGGGGCTGTCTGGCGTTATCTACAGGGGGGACTGTATGGTGTTACCTACATGGAGTCTGTATGGCTTTCCCTACAGGGGGGGGTCTGTAGGGAACACCATACAGCCTTCCCTGTAGGGAACGCCATACAGCCCCCCTGTAGGGAACGCCATACAGCGTCCCCCCTGTAGGGAACGCCATACAACGTCCCCCCCTGTAGGGAACGCCCTACAGCGTCGTCTCCCCTGTAGGGAACGCCATACAGCATCGTCCCCCCGGTAGGGAATGCCATATTGCGTCCTCCCTTAGGGAACGCCATACAGCCCCCCCCCTGTAGGGAACGCTATACAGCCCCCCCCTGTAGGGAACGCCATACAGCGTCTCCCCCCTGTAGGGAACGCCATACAGCGTCCCCCCTCCTAAAAAAATGCGACCTACAGTGTGTCCTAATAAAAGACATGTATCCCCTATCCACAGCAGCGATAGGGAGAACGGGGGACTGAAAGTCAACCTGAAGTTCTCCATGACTAACCTCTGACTTCCCGCGTCTGCGCAGCTCACTAAAAATGAAAGGAGCGCTTGTCACGCATGCGCACAAGCGGGACCGGTGCTCCATTCATTTCTCCGGAACTGCTGACACAGACCCCGGAAGTCCGAGGTTTGTGATGGAGAACTTCAGGGGACTTTCAGTCCCCCGTTATCCCTATCGCTGCCAGCGATCACGCATGTATCCCCTTGACCTGCCTAGGTAGAGTCGTGTGTTAACCTTAGACCATACTATCCCCTCCACCCCCACTTAGTAAAGACACATGACACCGAGGTTGGATGTGAAATGGCCACAGCAGCCGTTTATTAATTTCACAGTTTTATAAAAACAATTTAAATCCGAAACATTCGGATAACTAGTTAGGAATCCACCAGAGAATTCCTCCTAATAATTCACATGACCCAACATGGGTCAGAATCATAAATAACAATTAAACGTTAACATTAACCCGAGCAGAGGAAGTCCTTGAAGCCCCTTCAGATGTTCCTTATTAAGAACACACCGAATTAGCCATCTGCAAACCACCAATTACCTCCAGCCGTAAACCAGCTCGGAAGCACCGTTCACCTCTGCAGATGGCTCCAACCACTAGAAGTCCACTTCAAGGGGATAACACCCGATGAAGCCCTCAAGTGATATACCGACCACTAGAAGTCCACTTCAAAGGGATAACACCCGATGAAGCCTTCAAGTGATATACCTTCTACCAGAAGACCACTTCAAAGGGATAACACCCGATGAAGTCTTCAACCATGTACCTTTTTTGGGGGACGCATACCCCCGATGCGACCCCCCCACCATTTTGTACTGACTGGCCTCAAGGACTCCCCCCGCCAGCTGCCATGACAACAGAACCTACTCCGGAAAAAAGAAAAACATGTTAAATAAGCACACAAATAAAACACAACGCTCATAGACGGACGTACATAAGACCTAAGGAGTAACAAACCAAGGGTGGGAGGGTGGGAGCTTACTTGCTTCTATGTTACCCCTCCCGCTGCTTCCGGCTCAATGCCGAGAAACAGCGGGAAGCGCAGTAACGGCCCCCCGTCCCCCTTAACTCCTCCCCGTCCCTCCTTCAGCTCCTTCCAACTCTCCCTCACCTAATTAACCCTTTCCCTACCAGGACGGTCATGTCGGCTTCCCTTCACCCTGCGGCTGCGTCCAGCCTCTTCTTGACCTGCCTAGGTAGAGTCGTGTGTTAACCTTAGACCATACTATCCCCTCCACCCCCACTTAGTAAAGACACATGACACCGAGGTTGGATGTGAAATGGCCACAGCAGCCGTTTATTAATTTCACAGTTTTATAAAAACAATTTAAATCCGAAACATTCGGATAACTAGTTAGGAATCCACCAGAGAATTCCTCCTAATAATTCACATGACCCAACATGGGTCAGAATCATAAATAACAATTAAACGTTAACATTAACCCGAGCAGAGGAAGTCCTTGAAGCCCCTTCAGATGTTCCTTATTAAGAACACACCGAATTAGCCATCTGCAAACCACCAATTACCTCCAGCCGTAAACCAGCTCGGAAGCACCGTTCACCTCTGCAGATGGCTCCAACCACTAGAAGTCCACTTCAAGGGGATAACACCCGATGAAGCCCTCAAGTGATATACCGACCACTAGAAGTCCACTTCAAAGGGATAACACCCGATGAAGCCTTCAAGTGATATACCTTCTACCAGAAGACCACTTCAAAGGGATAACACCCGATGAAGTCTTCAACCATGTACCTTTTTTGGGGGACGCATACCCCCGATGCGACCCCCCCACCATTTTGTACTGACTGGCCTCAAGGACTCCCCCCGCCACAGCGGAACAGGCCTTGACCCCCTTAAGCCTGTGAGTTCCTCCACACCACCACTGCCCTTTCTATGCCTTCTGCTATCGCCAAGCTCCAAAGATCAATGCCAACCTCGGTCAGATGAACCCCGTCACTTCTCCAGAAATTCCCCACTCCTGACTCCAAATCCCTATGCCTTACGCAAATGCCCCCGTTCTTTGCCACAAAACGGGACACCGCCCGGTTAACCTTTATGCGAGCCTTATTGACTCTCTCCACCGATCTAGCTAACCGCCAATGCTTTCTTGGGACTATGTCCGACCACACTAACACCAACTTGGGATAAGATACCCACAAACACAACATATCATGTTTGATATCCCGCACCAACTCACGAAAAGGGCGGAATCCTAAGTCATTCCCACCCACGTGCAGCACTAAAACCTCCGGAACCCTATCAAGCCGCGCATATGTCTGGAATTCCGCCAACACCCTGTTCCATGACATACCTCTAAAACCCAGCCAATGCACAACCGCATCCTGTCGCGGAATGCGCAACTGGCGACCATCCGGGCGGACGTCCGCCCTCAAAGCCCCCCAGTGCACGTACGAATGACCCATCAACCACACCAGACAAGGAGGCGAATCTGAAACGGAAAAAACAATTAGGCACCACCAATATAACATTTGTAAAGCGTACACAACCCCAATCATAACATATGGGGGCGGACATAGGACTTAAACCTTTTTGACTCCCAACGCCCAATACGCCTCACCCCTTCATCATCCAACCCCCAGCGCCCCGCTTCTGTTGCTGCGCCAATCCTGAAGGAATGAGATGAATATGAGCCTGCCGCAACACCAACCGCCGTCAAACATTTTTTAAATACAGCTCCAAACTGAAACCTGGACAAAAACGACCCGTCCACATGACGTAACAAAGGCAAATCTGGAGACCCCCTGTTTTGCGTAAAACCCCGCATGCACTCTACTGGGCACATAACTGACCCCGGGAGGGCGAACAAAACTATCAGTTTTCCCTTCCCTACTTGGTCAGTTTTTGACCGACGCAACCATACCTCCAGCCGATCTGCGAATAGGCTCACCTCCCCAGATCTCAGCCCCCCTGCCTGTTTGGTACTTGGCGACACCAACTCACCTATTCTAAATGCTCCAAAAAACGCTAACGAAAAAGCCAATCGAAACAAATCCATTTCATCTGAAGAACGACATACCGATGCTAATGAACCGCCCAACGAGTTAAGCAAAGCAAACGACACCGGCCTTCTACTATCTGCCTCCACCCTACCTCGACGCAACCTCTTCAAAGCCTGCGATACCAGAAATTCCTTCGATACATCCCGAAAGCCCCGCAGCTTAAACCCAAACGCCACCGCAGATATGAACCGGTTCACCTTCGCTACTGAAAACCCCGCCTCCCAGGCGTCCCCTAACCAGTACAAAAGTGCCACCAACCTGTCTCTATCCGTATTGACGTCACCCAACTCTCTTACCCACTCCTCCCACTGCCTCCAACAAGCAGCATACGCACTCCACGTCGCGCGCGCCAAAGACATTTTTAACAGCTGCTCTACGGGACCGATACCAGATCCCAAAGATGCTCCGGACACGCCAACCCGAGACGTTCCGCTCCCGGTGCCAATTGCCGAAACCGGTCCCACTGCGAGCGAGAAAGAGCATCAGCGATACAATTCTGAACACCCGGGACATGCACCGCCACCACCCACGCGTTCAATGACAAACACACCAACACTAAATGTCGCAACAATTGAACTACCGGAGGAGAGGACGCTGTGATGTTATTAATGGCAAGCACCACCCCCATGTTGTCGCAGTAAAAACGGACCTTCTTATCCCTGAGCCTGTCCCCCCAAATGGTAGCCGCCACCACGATGGGAAACAGCTCGAGCAGGGCCAGATTCCGCGTGAGTCCACTGGACACCCAGCTAGCCGGCCATTGACCCGCGCACCACGGACCTCCCCCGTAAGCTCCAAAACCGCCCACCCCAGCCGCATCCGTAAAAATATTCAAATCACTCGTATCCTGCGCAGGAGCCATCCATAGCGAGCGACCATTGTACTGGCCCAAGAAGTCATCCCAAACCTGAAGATCAGCTCGGTGCTCCTCCTTGAGCCGCACAAAATGATGCGGCGCGCGCACTCCCGCCGTTGCCGCCGCCAACCTCCTACCAAACACCCTCCCCATCGGCATAATCCGGCAGGCGAAATTCAACTTCCCCAGCAGCGACTGAAGCTCCCTCAGCGCCATTTTCCTCATTCTACAAGCCCGTCGAACCTCCAGCCTCAAAGCACCCAACTTATCCGCCGGGAGCCGACACTCCATTGCCACCGAGTCAATTTCGATTCCCAAGAAACAAATCGTCGCTACCGGGCCCTCCGTTTTTTCCGGCGCCAAAGGGATCCCAAAATCCCTCGCCACCTTCTGTAGTGCATGAAGCAAATTACCGCAAACCGGCGAACCCCCCGGGCCAACGCACAAAAAATCATCTAAGTAATGGATCAACGAATCGACCCCGGATACTCCCCTCGTTACCCACTCCACGAAGCTACTAAACGCCTCGAAGTATGCACAAGAAAGAGAACACCCCATCGGAAGGCACCGATCCACGTAAAAGGCCCCATTCCAAAAACAACCCAAAAGCCGTTGGCTTTCAGGATGGACCGGCAACAACCTGAACGCCGCCTCGATGTCGGTTTTTGCTAGCAGCGCCCCCGGACCCGCAGCCCGCACTAACCCCACCGCCTTATCGAATGAGGTATAAACTACGGAACACAACTCGTGATCAATCCCGTCATTTACCGACGAACCTTTGGGATACGATAAATGTTGAATCAAACGAAACTTTCCGGACTCGCGTTTAGGGACAATACCCAAAGGGGACACAACTAAATCTTTTACCGGTGACTCAACAAATGGCCCCGACATGCGCCCCAACGAAACTTCTTTTAACAACTTTTCCGACACGACTTCCGCATGCAAGTAAGCCGATTTTAAATTCCTTCGCGTAACCGGAACCTCATAAGGAGGCGGAGGAATAACAAAACCAACACGAAACCCTTCATAAAGCAACTTAGCTGCCGCCCTATCCGGATACTCACTTAGATAAGGGGCCATCCTTTCCACCCTCACCGGCGACACCCCCTTGACCAGCCCCGTGCTGGTTCCCTGACCTCTTTTTTCGCAGACATTTTGCCGCCCCGTGTGATGCACCATTACACTCGGAGCACACGTGCTTGAACTTGCACGTGGCCCCGAACTTGCACTGACCTTCATTGAATTGCCAGCAAAACCCCGCCTTTCCCCCGCCGCTTTGTCCACTCTGACTAGACTGGCCTCCCTGGCCACCGCTCCCGAGAAAGGGCTGCCTAACCGGAGCCGTAACCCGTAACCAGAGAGCAATATCCTTCTGGTCCCACCGAATCGCCGGCCGAACCGCCTTCCGCTGACGGAATTGCTCATCATATCGCAGCCACGCCTGACCCCCATACGCCCTATGAGCCTCCCCAATGGCATCAAAATAACAAAACAACGCCGAACAATTTTCCGGCGCCTTTTCCCCTATCACACTCGCCAATATGGCGAACGCCTGCGACCAATTAACGAACGTCTGCGGGATAAGCCTATACCGCTGCCGTTCCTCCTCGTCCTTTTTACTCTCATCCCGCTTGCTCTTATCCAAATTAAATTTAGCCAGCGGCAAGAGAGAAAAAATTTCAACATATTCGTCTTTCCAGATCCGATCACGCACCTCCTGCTTTAAATGCGCCCCCAACGGACCCTCAAAACAAACATACACCTCCCCCCGAGCACGATCGTCCATACGCACTCGATCGCCGTCCTTCTGTGCCTCGGTCTGTACCGACACCGCGACCGCCTCTCTAACCGCCACCACAGGATGCGCCTGTAACGATCCCACGTCCCTGGGGCCTTCCCAAACTACCGCAGGAGACACTTCCGTTACTACCGGCGCCGCGGCCCTATCCAGGCGCCCCACCAGCTCCCGTAAGCAACCCACTAAGTCTGCCAAACCCGCTCCGTCGCGTCCGCCCGCGCCACTACCGGCCCCCGATGCAATGCTAGCAGCCCCCCCGCCGACACCCGACATAAAAATCGCTGGATAAGACAATGATGGAGTTATACACTCACCGGGCTGCACAGGCGCTGTGTTCCCGTCAGCCGGACCATCCTGACCTCGACGATACACGTCCAGTTCACCTTCCTCCAGTTCTTCTCTCGCCGACGACTGTCCCTCCCAACGACATCTTCGGAACGGGGATGAGGACGCGCTGACCGATGGGCCGGCAACCTGCCGCCCGACCGCCGGGACCCAGACTTCCGACCGGACCTGTTGCCTCGACGTCGCTGCAGATCTAGGCGTCCGTCTAGACGATCCTGACGAAGCCTGCCCCCTGGCCGGAACATCACCATGCGGGGCGGCCGTACCTTGTCCTCCAAATCTTCCATCTGATGGGGGAGGGGTGACAGGGAGCCCAGCCTGCGACTCCCTGCTTACCGCCGGACCCCGTCGCGGCCTGGGATTCCTGCCAGGACGCAGGGCCTGGGAAGGGGCGGTCCTCCCAGCTGCCTGGCCTGCAGCGTCCGGGATCGGGCTCCCTCTGCGACGCCGTGTCCGCGGGACTACCTCCGGACTGAGGCGCTCTGGAGGTCGGGACCGCCGAGAGGGACGGGTCGACCCAGCCTGCGTCGCCGTCACCCCTGGCACCGCTCTCTGCCTGCCCAGCGCAGGAGCGGTTGTTGCCGACTCCCCCCCCGCCGCCATAGCCATGCTCGTAAGGGGGCCGGGGGAGGGGAGCCTGTCCTTTTCAACAGACCCCGAACGCCGTGCCCGACGTGGCGAAACGGCGTCCGGGATCCTCGTTATTGCAGCCACGGTCTCCTCTAGCCATCCGGGACCGTGGTGCACAGCAGCGGCACGCAGCCGCTCTAACATGAGGGCTTCTGCCATCACTAAAAGCACGGGCAACGGGGAGCTTACTTGCTTCTATGTTACCCCTCCCGCTGCTTCCGGCTCAATGCCGAGAAACAGCGGGAAGCACAGTAACGGCCCCCTGTCCCCCTTAACTCCTCTCCGTCCCTCCTTCAGCTCCTTCCAACTCTCCCTCACCTAATTAACCCTTTCCCTACCAGGACGGTCATGTCGGCTTCCCTTCACCCTGCGGCTGCGTCCAGCCTCTTCTATCCTGTGGATATCCTGTGGCTAGGGGATACATGTCTTTTGTTTAATGGCAGAGCGGGGAGATACCTCCCTGCTCTGCCGTACTGTTCAGTGGCGTCTCGCTGTAGCAGCCATAGCGGCTGCTAGCGGAGCCTCCGGCCATGGTGGGGGGCCCGTGCCGGCGGGCGACACGGGCCCCCTCATGCCACGGGCCCCGTAGCAGCCACTACTGCTGCTACGGCGGAAGTTACGCCACTGACCAGGGCCGTATTTACCATTAGATACCTGCGGGCACCAGATCACTGTAGTACTACCGATAATGAATCCTCTTCCTGTGTGTTTTCCGATTTTATGTAACTAAAGCTTAATCGCTGTATAAATGAAAAGTTCTACAACTTCCTAATCTACTTTATGTTTCTTAGCTGAGAGCAGGACTAGCGATGTACAGGTTCACTGCATCTGAATGTAAGCAAGAGTGTCCTCATTCACTGACACCAAACAGATCTTGAAAATGGTGAGTAATTGAAACATAAATGATATTATAAAGTTGTAGAACTTCTCATGTATACAGGAATAAAGTATTTATTATACGGGGGCATGGCTGTAAATATGCCCCCGGATATGACGACTCCTTGTATAGACCAGTCCTATTGGATCTCTCGGTGTGGACGTCTCTGCAGGGGATTTTTCTTCTTCATGAATGTTGATCTCTGGTGTGAAGGATCTGGTAACAGGAGCATCCATGAGGTGAGGGCCCTGACTGTAGGGGGCAGCATTGTAGCCGATCCTCCATCCTCCACTGTGCCCCATTCAGTGTATCCCTTTTAGATAATCCTCCACAATCTAAATAGCCTGTACTTCAGCTCTCTCCTGCACTGATACATTGTAACAAACTCTCACTTATCATTATATAACCATTAAAGCTGTTTTCTGGTTTGGAAAACCCATTTTCAAATGCCCTATTAGGGAATTTTGGGGTAATAGTGTGGGTTCCCCCGTTCAGGACCCTGATTAATTATCCAGAATGGAGAGGGGCAACAAACATCATCTCCTGCTCAGGAGGACCATCACATCCATGTATTACATGCCCAGCCCGGTGATTATAGAACTGTGTAATACTTTACTTCCCCTTTAGAGATGCTGTAGGGAAATTAAACTCTTGCAGCAAGTTCCCCCACAGATTACTGGACCCCTCTAGCAAAACGGTATTGTAAAAACCTGACAACCCCTGTAAGGCTCTGTTCACACCACATTTGGGCTTTAAATCTGACATATACCTTTAAAGTGTAGCTAAACGTTTGACAAACTTCTGACATGTCATAGTGACATAGTGACACGTCAGAAGATTGGATTGGTGGGGGTCCGAGCACTGAGACCCCCACCAATCACTAGAATGAAGCAGCTGAAGCCCCCGTGTGAGCGCTCAGCCGCTTCGTGTTTGTTCGGCTTTTTCCAGAAATAAATGTATCGGTGAACGGACTCAATAGAAAGTCTATGAGCCGATACATTTTTCCGGAAAAAGCTGAACAGACAGGAAGCGGCTGAGCGCTCACACGAGACCTTCAGCTGCTTCGTTCTAGTGATTGGTGGGGGTCTCAGAGCTCGGACAACATTTACTACACAGAAGTCCAATGGGAATAAAGACAAGCACAAAGATGTAGGGGATAAAAGGAAAGTTTTATTTACAGATAAGGGAAGGTTATATTTTATTATTAGGAGATTATTCTAGAAGTATTAAGACTACTATTATTATATACTGTGTATATGTATGTGTCATCTATTTATCTATTATACTAAACCTATCTAAAGGCCGTGTTGATCCAGAGGAAGGCGAAAACCCCCTGTGAGGAATGAGCCAATTGTCCTCATATTAGGGGGGAAAATTCCTTCCTGACCCCAAATATGGCGATCGGCATAAATCCCAGGATCAGAGGCTGAAGTGTAACATGTGTAATATGGGGAAAGACTAGGGGAAAATTACTCATTTTTTTTTATTATTAGTTTTAATGAACTACTGTATTTATTTATGTGTAAACTATAAATTGTATTAAATTAAGATTTATTTTTAATTATTTTCTATATTTATATTATGTTACTTATGTGTGTTACTACTTATTACTCTATCATCCTAAACCTATTTAAGGCCGTGGTGATCCAGAGGAAGGCGAAAACCCCCTTTGAGGAATGAGCCAATTGTCCTCATATTAAGGGGGGAAAATTCCTTCCTGACCCCAAATATGGCGATCAGAATAATCCCAGGATCAAAGGCTAAAGTCTAATCTAAATGTACTATGCGTCTATATGCGGGTGGCTATACTTATCATGTAGTGTGGTGTCTATACTTATTATATAGTGGGGTGATGTGGGTGATGTGAGTGATGTGGGTGATGTGGGTGATGTGGGTGCATTACTTACCTGGCCTGTGCTGAGGTGAGATCAGGTATAATGGCCGCTCCGGCCCCAGGACTACAACATGCGGCTATTATTCCTGATCTCCCCAGATGGAAACTAAGCACAGGCCGCTCCTGGGGGGTGTAGAGGATCTTCAGGCTGGAGTGATGTCAGATGCCTGCCCGGGATTGGAGGATGGCAAGTCAAGGCTCTGGTGCAGCAGCAAGATGGCAGAGGTGTGGCATGAAGATGGTAAGGAGAGAGATGATGGTCTGGGCAGCCGAGGTGACATACAGCAGCAGAGACTTGAGGCGCGGGTCAGGAGGCATGAAGTTCTGGGCCCTTGTCCTGAGATCTTATCGGGTCCAGCTTGGTGACATGAAGCTGAACCCGGCCAAGGGGTGAAGGGCTTTGTTATTCTCTGGCCACTTCAGATGTTGGTTCTCCAGAACGGGCACAAATGGTGTAAATGGTGGCTGTGCCCTCCTCTCCTGCAGTTCCTCCCAGCCGATGGTGGAGAAGAATGGATGCTCTCTGATGTTCCCGCACACACCGAGGCGCCTCTTAGAATTTTTACGGACCAGTCTCTTGGTCAGATGTTTCACGTCAGGATTAAGCCAAGTTGGAAATTTAGGCTTCGCGGTGGTGATGGCTTTGATAGCCATTTGCCTGACGGGGCCGTTGTAAAATGGGGAGCGTCCTGCTGCCATCCTGGACACCACAATCCCCAGGCTCCACCAGTCAACTGCGGTGCCGTATTTTTTTCTAAGAAGCACCTCGGGGGCCATGTAATGCAACGTTCCCGTCACTCCACGGATCTTATTGGAGGCGGTGACGCCATCTTGGGCCAATCCCAGGTCGATGATACGGACGTGGCCATCTGCATCCAACATTATATTCTCCGGCTTTAGATCTCTGCAAAGAAATAAGACGAGAGAATGACAAATCCGCCCAGTGATCCAGGAGACGGGGGATGGGTCATTGCACCACCAAGCAGAATAGCCATTCAGGAGTGTAGGAAAGCTGGGTGCAGTGTTTCCAGCATGTAAAGGAGAATGAAAGAAGGGGGAAGTTCTGCTTACCGGTGGACGATGTTGTGTCCATGGAGGAACTGGAGGCCACATATCATCTCTGCTGTGTAGAATCTGATGGGGAGAACAGAGCGGAGTCTCAATGTCATGAAATCTTCCTCTATCAATTCCCTAATATCATGTTATGATGGAGTGTGTGCGGTCTCTAGCAGAGAGGAGGCGCTGATAATGGCAGCCTGTATTCTGCATTCTCTGTATTATCCTTCATCTGACCTCCCCCCTCACCTTTTCTTCTTTCCACCCCCCTCAGTCTCCTGATTATTTACTCGCCTTACGTTGCCGATGTTCAAGCAGCCGCACATCCTGATCAAAGCCTCCAGGCTGCCACCGGACAGATACTCCGTGATAAAAAATGCCCGCTCCTCAGATTGATGTGCGGCATAGAGGTGGCATAGGAACGGGCAGTGTCTGGCCGCTAGGAGTATCCGCCGCTCTCTCATAATTTCGTCCGTATTGTCCCGTTTGGTGATCATTTTTACGGCCATGTAGGTGTTTCGGCCGGGGACTGATGCCAGGACCACCTGAGGAAAACAAATGGAGATTCCTCATGAGAAGAAGAAGGAACAGGGGTGGACAGAGAGGTGGGTCAGTCGGGTAGTGCCCAGGACTCTACAGCAGAACAAAGCTGAGCTCCCAGCATAATGCAGTGTCTGCTGTTGGGTCCTGTATGGAGAGGTCTTCACGCCTTACCCACATTTGACATAATTATCTTAGTTGGTGGGGGTAGTATGGAGCAGGATCATACGCTATAATAGCGACCGTGGCATCTAAACAGTTAAATAGAGGTAAGCTCCCGCTGTCACCCCATCACCCCTACCCGTAACGCGATCACAGTGTGTAGATAGTTGTCATGGCAGCCAGGGGGCCTAATGAAGACCCCAAGGTCTGCCAACTTGGTCCTCCTACTAAGCTTAATAGGAGGAGGCTAAAAGAACAATTCAAGCGATACATAAATATTGCAGTCAAAATAAATAAATAAACTTTTTTCTATTTCGTTTTGTTTAGCTCCTCGAAAAATGGAATAAAAAGTTAAAAAGTGAGTAAAAGTTTTATGTAACCCAAAATAGTACCAATAAACAGTACAGCTCGCCCCACAAAAAACAAGTCCTCACACCGCCCCATCAACAGAAAAATAAAAAAAATTCGGAGTTTCAGAATATGGAGACACAACAAATTAATGTTTTTACAAAATGTTTTTATTGGATAAAAAGTATAAAAAATAAACCAATATAATTTTGGTATCCCGTTATTGTACTGACCCGCAGAATAAAGGTAACATGTCATTTTTACCACTTAGTTAACTCCATAAAAGCCAAATTATTAAACCAATGGAGGGATTGCTGTTTTGTTTTTTTTTGCTATTTCACCTAAAAAAAAACAGACTTTTACAATGTTCCCAGTAAATGATATGGTACATTGAATGGAGCCATTAAAAACGACAACTCGTGCCCCCAAAAATCAAAATCTCTCATATGTCGACAGAAAAATACTAAAATGAAAAACTAAAGTAGTGGTTATGGGGGCAGGAATACTTCTGGATGTCCTATTAGGCATCCCATAGGAGATCACTACACCCATCATCCATCCAGCATAGCATGGTGACAACAGAGAACAATTGATGGAGATAAAAGGTCAACTTTAGGTTTACCACCCTATAAAATGAAATATTTCGATATTATACTCACTTTGCCAAAGCTGCCCCTACCCAGGACCTGGTGGATGGTGAAGCGGCTGATGGTAAGCCTGGCATAGGGGCTGGATGTTCCAGGGTCTTGGCTGCTCCCAGGTCTTGGCTCCTCATCCTCCAATCCTCTGTCCTTGGCTCCTCTCCTCTTCTTCTTGAATCCGGTGACGCTGTCCTCCTCCCTCTTCCTCTTCTCCTCTTCTATCTTCTCACCGTCTTCTCCATGTCCATTGGACGCCATTTTCACCAATATCTTCCTACCTGTAGACTTCAGTCCGATCGCTGCCGTCGACAGTTGAAAGTAAACGGCAGTTGGTCGTGTGCAGGTCACGTGATGTCAGAGGTCATGGAATCCTCAGGTGGCACCTGCCTGGCAGTAACCTGCTCTGCCATGTCTGATGTGGGCATCATGAGTGCCAGTCTAGTGTCCAGAGCTGTGTTTCCCAACCAGGGTTTCTTATGGCCTGGTCAGGGGCCTGCAGAACACAGTAGCAATACATGCCACTCCTACAGTAGAGATAAACAACGGTTATTTGCTCAGGTTATTGGCAAAACCCTTTTCATCCACAATATAGAATCTGGGTTTATATTTAGGGGTCTGTATTTATTTAGGGGTCTGGTCTGAGGTCTGTATTTATTTAGGGGTCTAGTCTGTAGTCTGTATTTATTTAGGGGTTCCGTATGGGGTCTGTATTTATTTAGGTGTCTAGTCTGGGGTCTGTATTTATTTAGGGGTCTGGTCTGGGGTCTGTATTCATTTAGGGGTCTAGTCTGGGGTCTGTATTTATTTAGAGGTCTGGGGTCTGTATTTATTTAGGGGTCTGGTCTGGGGTCTGTATTCATTTAGGGGTCTAGTCTGGGGTCTGTATTTATTTAGAGGTCTGGGGTCTGTATTTATTTAGGGGTCTGGTCTGGGGTCTGCATTTATTTAGGGGTCTGGTCTGGGGTCTGTATTTATTTAGGAGACTGGTATGTGGTCTCCATTGATTTAGGGGTCTGGTATGGGGTCTGTATTTATTGTGGGGCCTGGTCTGGTGTCTGTATTTATTCAGGGGTCTGGTCTGGGGTCTGTATTTATTTAGGGGTCTGGTGTGGGGTCTGTATTTATTTAGGGGTCTTGTCTGTGGTCTGTGTTTATTTAGGGGCCTAGTCTGGGGTCTGTATTTATTTAGGGGTCTGGTCTGGGGTCTGAATTTATTTAGGGGTCTGGTCTGGGGTCTGAATTTATTTAGGGGTCTAGTCTGTGGTTTGCATTAATTTGGGGGTCTGGTCGGGGGTCTGTATTTATTAAGGGGTCTACTCTGGGGTCTTTATTTTTTTAGGGGTCCGGTCAGTGGTCTGCATTTATTTAGGGGTATAGTCTGGGGTCTGTATTTATTTAGGGGTCTAGTCTTGTGTCTGTATTTATTTAGGGGTCTGGTCTGGGGTCTGCATTTATTGAGGATTCTAGTCTGGGGTCTGTATTTATTTAGGGGTCTGGTCTGGGGTCTGAATTCATTTAGGGGTCTAGTCTTGGGTCTGTATTTATTTAGCGGTCTGGTCTATGGTCTGCATTTATTTAGCGGTCTGGTCTGGGGTCTGTATTTATTTAGGGGTCTAGTCTTGGGTCTGTATTTAGGTGTCCGGTCTGGGGTCTGTATTTATTTAGGGGTCCGGTCTGGGGTCTGCATTAACTTAGGTGTCTGGTCTGGCGTCTGTATTTATTAAGGCATCTAGTCTGGGGTCTGTATTTATTTAGGGGTCCGTTCTGGGGTCTGTATTTATTTAGGGGTCTGGTCTGGGGTCTGTATTTATTTAGGGGTCTGGTCTGGGGTCTGTATTCATTTAGGGGTCTAGTCTAGGGTCTGTATTTATTTAGTGGTCCGGTCTGGGGTCGGCATTTATTTAGGGATCTGGTCTGTGGTCTGCATTGATTTAGGGGTCTGGTCCGGTGTCTGCATTAATTTAGGGGCCTAGTCTGGGGTCTGTATTTATTTAGGGGTCTGGTCTGGGGTCTGCATTGATTTAGGGCTCTGCTCTGGGGTCTATTTATTTAGGGGTCCAGTCTGGGGTCTGAATTTATTTAGGTGTTCTGTCTGGGGTCTGTAAATATTTATGGGTCTAATTTTGGGTCTGTAATTATTTAGGGGTCTGGTCTGGGGTCTGTATTTGATTTAGGGATCTGGTCTGTGGTCTGCATTGATTTAGGGCTCTGCTCTGGGGTCTATTTATTTAGGAGTCTGGTCTGGGGTCTGTATTTATTTAGGGGTCTGCTCTGGGGTCTGTATTTATTTAGGGGTCTGGTTTGGGGTCTGTATTCATTTAGGGGTCTGGTCTGGGGTCTGTATTTATTAAGGGGTCTAGTCTGGGGTCTGTATTTATTTTAGGGGTCCGGTCTGGGGTCTGCATTTATTTACGGCTCTAGTCTAAGGTCTGTATTTATTTAGGGGTCCAGTCTGGGGTCTGTATGATTTAGGGGTCCGGTCTGTAGTCTGAATTCATTTAGGGGTCTGGTCTGGGGTCTGTAATTATTTAGTGGTCTGGTCTGTGGTCTGCATTGTTTTAGGGGTCTGTAATTATTTAGGGGTCTGGTCTGTGGTCTGCATTGATTTAAGGGTCTAGTCTAGGGTCTGTATTTATTTAGGGGTCTGGTCTGGGGTCTGTATTTATTTAGGGGTCTGGTCTGGGTCTGTATTTATTTAGGGGACTGGTCTGTGGTCTCCATTGATTTAGGGGTCTAGTCTGGGGTCTGTTATTTATTTAGGGGTCTGGTCTGGGGTCTGTATTTATTTAGGGGTCCGGTCTGAGGTCTGCATTTATTTAGGGGTCTGGTCTGGGTCTGTATTTATTTAGGGGACTGGTCTGTGGTCTCCATTGATTTAGGGGTCTAGTCTGGGGTCTGTTATTTATTTAGGGGTCTGGTCTGGGGTCTGTATTTATTTAGGGGTCCGGTCTGAGGTCTGCATTTATTTAGGGGTCTGGTCTGTGGTCTGTATTTATTTAGGGAAGTGGTCTGGGGTCTGTATTTATTTAGGGGTCTGGTCTGGGGTCTGTATTTATATAGGGGTCGGGTCTGGGGTCCGTAATTATTTAGGGGTCTGGTCTGGGGTCTGTAATTATTTAGGGGTCTGGTCTGGGGTCTGTATTTATTTACGGGTCTGGTCTGGGGTCTGTATTTATTAAGGGGTCTGGTCTGTGGTCTGCATTGATTTAGAGGTCTGGTCTGGGGTCTGTATTCATTTAGGGGTCTGGTCTGTGGTCTGCATTGATTTAGGGGTCTGGTTTGTGGTCTGTATTTATTTAGGGGTCTGGTTTGGGGTCTGTAATTATTTTGGGGTCTGGTTTGGAGTCTGTATTTATGTAGGGGTCTGGTCTGTGGTCTGCATTGATTTAGGGCTCTGCTCTGGGGTCTATTTATTTAGGGGTCTGGTTTGGGGTGTGTATTCATTTAGGGATCTAGTCTTGGGTCTGTATTTATTTAGGGGTCTGGTCTGTGGTCTCCATTGATTTAGGGGTCTGGTCTGGGGTCTGCATTTATTTAGGTGTCAGGTCTGGGGTCTGTATTTATTTAGGGTTCTGGTCTGGGGTCTGTATTTATTTAGGGGTCTAGTCTTGGGTCTGTATTTAGGTGTCCGGTCTGGGGTCTGTATTTATTTAGGGGTCCGGTCTGTAGTCTGAATTCATTTAGGGGTCTGGTCTGGGGTCTGTAATTATTTAGTTGTCTGGTCTGTGGTCTGCATTTATTTAGGGTTCTGGTCTGGGGTGTGCATTTATTTAGGGGTCCAGGCTGGGGTCTGTATTTATTTAGGGGTCTGGTCTGGGGTCTGTATTTAAGGGTCTGGTCTGGGGTCTGCATTTATTTATGGGTCTGGTCTGGGGTCTGTATTTATTTAGGGGTCTAGTCTGGGGTCTGCATTTATTTAGGGGTCTGGTCTGGGGTCTGTATTTATTTAGGGGTCGGGTCTGGGGTCTGTAATTATTTAGGGGTCTGGTCTGGGGTCTGTAATTATTTAGGGGTCTAGTCTGGGCTCTGCATTTATTTAGGGATCTGGTCTGTGGTCTGCATTGATTTAGGGGTTTGGTCTGAGGTCTGTATTTATTTAGGGGTCTGGTCTGGGGTCTGTATTTATTTAGGGGTCCGGTCTGGGGTCTGCATTAATTTAGGGGTCTGGTCTGGGGTCTGTATTTATTTAGGGGTCGGGTCTGTAATTATTTAGGGGTCTGGTCTGGGGTCTGTAATTATTTAGGGGTCCGGTCTCGGGTCTGCATTAATTTAGGGGTCTGGTCTGGGGTCTGTATTTATTATGAGTCTCTGGTCTGCATTGATTTAGGGGTCTGGTCTGGGGTCTGCATTTATTTAGGACTTTGGTCTGGGGTCTGTATTTATTTAGGGATCTGGTCTGGGGTCTGTATTTATTTAGGGGACTGGTCTGTGGTCTTCATTGATTTAGGGTTCTGGTCTGGGGTCTGTATTTATTTAGGGGACTGGTCTGTGGTCTTCATTGATTTAGGGGTCTGGTCTGGGGTCTGTATTTATTTAGGGGTCTGGTCTGTGGTCTGCATTGATTTAGGGCTCTGCTCTGGGGTCTATTTATTTAGGGGTCTGGTTTGGGGTCTGTATTCATTTAGGGGTCTAGTCTGGGGTCTGTATTTATTTAGGGGTCTGGTCTGGAGGTTTGTATTTATTTAGGGGTCTGGTCTGTGGTCTGCATTGATTTAGGGGTCTGCTCTGGGGTCTGTATTTATTTAGGGGTCTGGTCTGGGGTCTGTATTCATTTAGGGGTCTGGTCTAGGGTCTGTATTTATTTAGGGGTCTGGTCTGGGGTCTGTATTTATTTAGGGGTCTAGTCTGGGGTCTGTATTTATTTAGGGGTCCAGTCTGGGGTGTGTATTTATTTAGGGGTCCGGTCTGGGGTCTGAATTTATTTAGGTGTCTGGTCTGGGGTTTGTAAATATTTAGGGGTCGGGTCTGGGGTCTGTAATTATTTAGGGGTCTGGTCTGTGGTCTCCATTGATTTAGTGCTCTGCTCTGGGGTCTATTTATTTAGGGGTCTGGTTTGGAGTCTGTATTCATTTAGGGGTCTAGTCTGGGGTTTGTATTTATTTAGCGGTCCGGTCTGGGGTCTGAATCTATTTAGGTGTCTGGTCTGGGGTCTGTATTTATTTAGGGGTCTGGTCTGGGGTCTGTATTCTTTTAGGGGTCTAGTCTGGGGTCTGTATTCTTTTAGGGGTCTAGTCTGGGGTCTGTATTCTTTTAGGGGTCTAGTCTGGGGTCTGTATTTATTTAGGGGTCCAGTCTGTGGTCTGTATTTTTTTAGGGGTCCAGTCTGATGTCTGTGTGATTTAGGGGTCCGGTCTGTAGTCTGAATTCATTTAGGGGTCTCTTCTGGGGTCTGTAATTATTTAGTGGTCTGGTCTGTGGTCTGCATTGTTTTAGGGGTCTGTAATTATTTAGGGGTCTGGTCTGTGGTCTGCATTGATTTAAGGGTCTGGTCTGGGGTCTGTATTTATTTAGGGGTCCAGTCTGGGGTCTGCATTTATTTTGGGGTCTAGTCTGGGGTCTGTATTTATTTAGGGGTCCACTCTGGGGTCTGTATTTTATTAGGGGTCCGGTCTGTAGTCTGAATTCATTTAGGGGTCTGGTCTGGGGTCTGTATTTATTTAGGGGTCCAGTCTGGGGTCTGCATTTATTTAGGGGTCTAGCTCGGGGTCTGTATTTATTTAGGGGTCCACTCTGGGGTCTGTATTTTATTAGGGGTCCGGTCTGTAGTCTGAATTCATTTAGGGGTCTGGTCTGGGGTCTGTATTTATTTAGGGGTCCAGTCTGGGGTCTGCATTTATTTAGGGGTCTAGCTCGGGGTCTGTATTTATTTAGGGGTCCACTCTGGGGTCTGTATTTTATTAGGGGTCCGGTCTGTAGTCTGAATTCATTTAGGGGTCTGGTCTGGGGTCTGTAATTATTTAGTGGTCTGGTCTGTGGTCTGCATTGTTTTAGGGTTACCAGTACTATATTTTCTTACGACTATATTTCTTGTCGTCTTTGGACATACTTGGCCCCAATCGGCCCTGATTGCTTATTATTCTTGATCATCCACTGACTTCAATCTATCTGAGATATGGTACTGCTGTACATCTGCGATTCGTACTTACTTTTTGCTCTTACATAGATATCGCTTCCATTACCAGTACTATATTTTCTTACGACTATATTTCTTGTCGTCTTTGGACATACTTGGCCCCAATCGGCCCTGATTGCTTATTATTCTTGATCATCCACTGACTTCAATCTATCTGAGATATGGTACTGCTGTACATCTGCGATTCGTACTTACTTTTTGCTCTTACATAGATATCGCTTCCATTACCAGTACTATATTTTCTTACGACTATATTTCTTGTCGTCTTTGGACATACTTGGCCCCAATCGGCCCTGATTGCTTATTATTCTTGATCATCCACTGACTTCAATCTATCTGAGATATGGTACTGCTGTACATCTGCGATTCGTACTTACTTTTTGCTCTTACATAGATATCGCTTCCATTACCAGTACTATATTTTATTACGACTATATTTTTGTCATCTTTGGACATACTTGGCCCTAATCAGCCCTGATTTCAATTGAATATCACTTCTCGATCTTATCATATGCATGTTTCACTTCTGCTGTTATAACGTAACATGTACACAGTGACATTATACTCTTACCCGGTTTTTCACTGATTTTGACGTCTTTTGTTGTGTGACTCATCCCCTGTTCTACTTTTTAATTGTCTCATGTATGTAATTTAATAAAAATTTGTATATTTTTTCAAATATCGTGTGCTGAAGTCGATCATATTTTCTTGGTTTAATCTCATGTAAATTGTTGATCGATGCACCAAGTATATCTTGGTTTTCACTCAGGATTCAATATAGTGCATGTAATATAGTCAGCAACGATGCTTTACAGTTTATTACCTATTACCTCTTTGAGCACTATTTTTTATTGAATTCTGTCTGTTGGTATTCTATCGGATTGTTTTAGGGGTCTGTAATTATTTAGGGGTCCGGTCTGGGGCCTGTATTTATTTAGGGGTCTGGTCTGGGGTCTGCATTTATTTAGGGGTCTGGTCTGGGGTCTGTATTTATTTAGGGGTCTGGTCTGGGGTCTGTATTTATTTAGAGGTCTGGTCTGGGGTCTGTATTTATTTAGGGGTCTGGTCTGTGGTCTGTATTTATTTAGAGGTCTGGTCTGGGGTCTGTATTTATTTAGGGATCTAGTCTGGGGTCTGCATTTATTTAGGGGTCTGGTCTGGGGTCTGTATTTATTTAGGGGTCTGGTCTGGGGTCTGTATTTATTTAGAGGTCTGGTCTGGGGTCTGTATTTATTTAGGGGTCTGGTCTGGGGTCTGCATTTATTTAGGGGTCTGGTCTGGGTCTGTTATTTATTTAGGGATCTGGTCTGGGGTCTCCATTGATTTAGGGGTCTAGTCTGGGGTCTGTATTTATTTAGGGGTCCGGTCTGAGGTCTGCATTTATTTAGGGATATAGGCTGGGGTCTATAATTATTTAGGGGTCTGGTCTGGGGTCTGTATTTTTTTAGGGGTCCAGTCTTGGGTCTGTATTTATTTAGGGGTCTGGTCTGTGGTCTGTATTTATTTAGGGAACTGGTCTGGGGGTCTGTATTTATTTAGGGGTCCGGTCTGGGGTCTGTATTTATTTAGGGGTCTAGTCTTGGGTCTGTATTTATTTAGGGGTCTAGTCTTGGGTCTGTATTTATTTAGGGGTCTGGTCTGTGGTCTGTATTTATTTAGGGAACTGGTCTGGGGTCTGTATTTATTTAGGGGTCTAGTCTTGGGTCTATATTTATTTAGGGGTCCGTTCTGGAGGACTAATCAGTCTCTAGAACAATATTTAATGTGTTTTATCTCTGACTGTCAATATGATTGGGTCTCCTTCATTTCCCTCGCCAAATTTTCCCTTAATAACCGGGTCAGTCACTCATCAGGGGTCTCCCCATTTTTCTGTAATTTTGGGTTTAATCCACGGTTCTCCTCTGTTTCACCTGGTGGTTCCAACAATCCCGAGGTAGATCTCGTTCATCGGGAACTGTCCACAGTCTGGGCCCAGGTTCAGAAGAAACTAGAGGCGTCCCAGAGCATACAAAAGCAAAGCGCCACACACTTTTCAAAAAAGTGCCAAAGGCAGCGTAAACTGACCAAAAACGTTCCTGCAAATTGCGACTTTTCTTTGCCAGATAAGCGGCTTAGCAAAGTTAATAAATTCTCCTCTAAGGCTACAGACAGTAATACAATATCTTAATGCAAGGATGTGTACACTCAGTGTCTGACTGAGGACCTTGGACCCACCAAAGGAAATAATTCTTGGGGGTCTACACTTCAAATATATAGAAATAATGTGAACACTCTTAATTGTGTACTAAAAACGTGTGTAGTAAAACAAAGACCAATATTCCCACCATATAGTGACAGATATCAGTCCTACACAGGCATTCTGCAGACCATATACACTACCGTTCAAAAGTTTAGCGTCACTTAGAAATTTCCTTATTTTTGAAAGAAAAGCAGTTTTTTCCAATGAAGATAACATTCAATTAATCAGAAATACACTCTATCCATTGTTAATGTGGTAAATGACTATTCTAGCTGTAAACGTCTGGTTTTAATGCAATATCTACATAGGTGTATAGAGGCCCATTTCCAGCAACCATCACTCCAGTGTTCTAATGGTACATTGTGTTTGCTAACTGTGTTAGAAGGCTAATGGATGATTAGAAAACACTTGAAAACCCTTGTGCAATTATGTTAGCACCGCTGTAAACAGTTTTGCTGTTTAGAGGAGCCATAAAACTGACCTTCCTTTGAGCTAGTTGAGAATTTGGAGCATTACATTTGTGGGTTCGATTAAACTCTCAAAATGGCTAGAAAAAGAGAGTTTTCATGTGAAACTCGACAGTCTATTCTTGCTCTTAGAAATGAAGGCTATTCCATGCGAGAAATTGCCAAGAAACTGCAGATTTCCTACAACGGTGTGTACTACTCCCTTCAGAGGACAGCACAAACAGGCTCTAACCAGAGTAGAAAGAGAAGTGGGAGGCCCCGCTGCACAACTGAGCAACAAGACAAGACATTAGAGTCTCTAGTTTGAGATATAGACGCCTAACAGGTCCTCAACTGGCAGCTTCATTAAATAGTACCTGCAAAACGGCAGTGTCAACGTCTACAGTGAAGAGGCGACTCCGCGATGCTGGCCTTCAGGGCAGAGTGGCAAAGAAAAAGCCATATCTGAGACTGGATAATAAAAGGAAAAGATTAATATGGGCAAAAGCTCAGACATTGGACAGAGGAAGATTGGAAAAAAGTGTTATGGACAGACGGATCGAAGTTTGAGGTGTTTGGATCACACAGAAGAACATTTGTGAGACGCAGAAAAACGGAAAAGATGCTGAAAGAGTGTCTGACGCCATCTGTCAAGCATGGTGGAGGTCATGTGATGGTCTGGGGTTGCTTTGGTGCTGGTAAAGTGGGAGATTTGTACAAGGTAAAAGGGGTTTTGAATAAGGAAGGCTATCACTCCATTTTGCAACACCATGCCATACCCTGTGGACAGCGCTTGATTGGAGCCAATTTCATCCTACAACAGGACAATGACCCAAAGCACCTCCAAATTATGCAAGAATTATTTAGGGAAGAAGCCGGCAGCTGGTATTCTATCTGTAATGGAGTGGCCAGCGCAGTCACCAGATCTCAACCCCATAGAGCTGTTGTGGGAGCAGCTTGACCGTATGGTACGCAAGAAGTGCCCATCAAGCCAATCCAACTTGTGGGAGGGGCTTCTGGAAGCATGGGGTGAAATTTCTCCCGATTACCTCAGCAAATTAACAGCTCGAATGCCAAAGGTCTGCAATGCTGTAATTGCTGCAAATGGAACATTCCAAGACCAAAGCAAAGTTTGAAGGAGAAAATTATTATTTCAAATAAAAATCATTATTTCTAACCTTGTCAATGTCTTGACTATATTTTCTAGTCATTTTGCAACTCATTTGATAAATATAAGTGTGAGTTTTCATGGAAAACACAAAATTGTCTGGGTGACCCTAAACTTTTGAACGGTAGTGTAAGTGAATACAGTGCAGTGAAATTCAGTGACTCACAGGTGACATCTTCTCAGATTGGAGTCGTTCATGTTCTCTTTTCTTCTTCATCCGGCCCAGAACGCCATGTTGACTTCCAGTCTTTTTCATCTCCAATGCCCAAGCGCGAACCACAAGATACGTCATGAAAGTGTTGATGTAACCTGTATACAATGTTCACGTGACCCAATGTGCCACGTCACAGCGTATTCAAATCATGGAAGCGTTCAGTCTACATGACTACCGCCCATCACGGTGCACATACCTTAGATCAAAATTTTGACATATAACTAACTCTAAACCTCATAAGTTAATTTTCTTTAGCTATTATACTAGGATGTACAATTCTATATTAAAATATTATCATATTAGTCATGTGTCCTAGTATACCCACATCCAGCGATGGGTGGGATGGGTGAAACATAAAATAGTTTTCCATGAGTTTTGGACTGCGATGTGCTGCTGATGTCTCCTTTTGGGGGTAATATACAGGGAATATGGGGGTTATATAAGGGACTCTCATCATCCCTGTATATACCAGCCATCATCCCCATATATAACCACCATTATCCGTGTATGTACCAGCCCACCATTATCTCGGTATAAAATCTCCATCACCCCTGTATATACCATTAGGGCGGGCACTGTCAGCTTGCTGTGGCGTGC